>NC_037672.1:111408629-111708629 GCF_003255815.1 Theropithecus gelada
TATATATTATATATAATATAATATATTATATATAAAATATATATTATAAAATATATATATATATTTTTTCTTCTTAGTTGACTGAATTGTTTCTCCATTTATTTTTGTCTGTCCTCTTGCTACCCTCAAGTTCACCTGAGAGGACCTCAGGTAATTTGTGACAGCCTTGGGAAAAACAGAGGAGGTCCCGCAGGCCTCATTTTGGGAAAAATCTCTGCTTTCCTCATGGAACCCAAATAATTGTAAGTGGGCAGATCCCTCTCAACTAAGGCTCTGCTCTGTTTTGCATTGTGTTACCTGACCTCTTTGACTTTTGTGGGCATCAGAAATTACTTTGCATTATTAAAAAACACCCTTAATTTGTAATAGCTAAATAAGAGATACACTTTTAAAAATGTCTAATGGCAAGTGTTTATAGTGAGTGGCTACTACTACAAGCCGGTACTCCTTTCTTTGTGCATTTAGATAAGAAAAACATGCTCTTGAGCCCCTAGAAGGTATAGAATGGGGGATGGGCTGATTACAGATTACAGAGTGGGCTGATTGGAGTCGGGTTGCCCACCAGCCTTGGAGAAATGTCTTTGCAATGAACTACACTGTGAAAGTGTTGCACTATCCCATCCCATAGCATTTCTCTGTTTTTTGGGACCCAAGATTCAGTGTAAAAATGGGATTCTTGAAAACTCTCCATGCGCCAGAGTATCCGCTTTTCCTAGCTATCTCACCTGAACTTTTACTCAAACCATATTTTCTTGGTTTGATTAAAAATAGAAATTCTCTATCTTATTTCACCTAAGAGTTGTCCCTTTAGAAATACAAATTAGAGTTGCCTTACTGACAATTGTTTAGGACAGGGAACAGGTACTTAAGAGACTAATCGTCTAAAACGGAAAACAAAAGATTTTTCTTTGCCTTTTAAATAACTACAGAAAAAAGAGGGAGGAGAAAATAGATTCAATTGGCCTCATGCTGTCTTTTTGTTTGGAAAGTGGAGTCTCCCCTCTATCAATGAGTAAAGGTTTTTGGCTTAAAAAGTTTTTAGAGGCCTGGCGCAGTGGCTCAAGCCTGTAATCCCAGCACTTTAGGAGGCCGAGACGGGCGGATCACGAGGTCAGGAGATCGAGACCATCCTGGCTAACACGGTGAAACCCCGTCTCTACTAAAAAAATACAAAAAAAAAAAAAACTAGCCAGGCGAGGTGGCGGGCCCTGTAGTCCCAGGTACTCCGGAGGCTGAGGCAGGAGAATGGCGTGAACCCGGGAGGCGGAGCTTGCAGTGAGCCGAGATCCGGCCACTGCACTCCAGCCTGGGCGACAGAGCGAGACTCTGTCTCAAAAAAAAAAAAAAAAAAAAAAAAAAGAAGCTTTTAGAGTTATCACTTTGGCTAAACAAATGGCTTATAGTAACCTGGGATTCTATTTTGCTTTATCAATCAAGTGTTTTAGACCTTTTGATATCTGACAAACTTTTCAAGATCAAATTAAGCATTAGGTCCTTTTAGGTCCAAAAGAGATATATTTGACTCATTTGATATATTAAACCCATACAAGAAACATTGTTAAATTAAAAATGTTGTTTAGCCTTCGTTAGATTATATTCCTATAAATGTGTTAATATGTATTTGAAAATTATATGAGATTCCTATAATTCTGATATTCCTCAGTATGTTATCAATAATTGTAATTGTTATATTAAATTATTGTGTTCCACAGAGATTACCAGATTTCTTTTTTTTTTTTTTTTTTCTGAGATGGAGTTTTGCTCTTGTCACCCAAGCTGGAGTGCAATAGCAAAATCTCGGCTCACTGCAACCTCTGTCTCCTGGGTTCAAGTGATTCTCGTGCCTCAGCCTCCCAAGTAGCTGGGGTTACGGGCATGCACCACCATGCCACACTAATTTTTGTATTTTTAGTAGAGTTAGGGTTTCACCATGTTGGCCAGGCTGGTCTCGAACTCCTAACCTCAGGTGATCCACCTGCCTCGGCATTCCACAGTGCTGGGATTACAGGCGTGAGCCACCACACCCGGCCTGATTACCAGATTTTCTTGTTGATTGTGTCATTAGTTAGTCATGGCTATCCTAAGATTTTGTCATGCACAGACAATCGTTATCTTGTTTTGATTCTTTTCTTTTTAAATTTCTATTATATTTTTATTATACTTAAAGTTCTAGGGTACATGTGCACAACGTGCAGGTTTGTTATATATGTATACATGTGCCACGTTGGTGTGCTGCACCCATTACCTCGTCATTTACATTAGGTATATCTCCTAATGCTAGCCCTCACCACTCCCCACATCCCACGACAGGCCCTGGTGTGTGATGTTCCCCTTTCTGTGTCCAAGTGTTCTCATTGTTCAGTTCCCACCTATGAGTGAGAACATGCAGTGGTTGATTTTTTTGTCCTTGCAATAGTTTACTGAGAATGATGGCTTCCAGCTTCATCCATGTCCCTACAAAGGACATGAACTCATCTTTTTTTATGGCTGCATAATATTCCATGGTGTATATGTGCCACATTTTCTTAATTCAGTCTACCATTGATGGACATTTGGGTTGGTTCCAAGTCTTTGCTATTGTGAATAGTGCCGCAGCAAACATACTTGTGCATGTGCCTTTGTAGCAGCATGATTTATAATCCTTTGGGTATATACCCAGTAAGGGGATGGCTGGGTCATATGGTACATCTAGTTCTAGATCCTTGAGGAATCGCCACACTGTCTTCCACAATGGTTGAACTAGTTTACAGTCCTACCAACAGTGTAAAGGTGTTCCTATTTCTCCACATCCTCTCTAGCACCTGTTGTTTCCTGACTTTTTAATGATTGCCATTCTAACTGGTGTGAGATGGTATCTCATTGTGGTTTTGATTTGCATTTCTCTGATGGCCAGCGATGATGAGCATTTTTTCATGTGTCTGTTGGCTGCATAAATGTCTTCTTTGGGAATTGTCTGTTCATATACTTTGCCCACTTTTTGATAGGGTTGTTTGTTTTTATCTTGTAAGTTTGTTTGAGTTATTTGTAGATTCTGGATATTAGCCTTTTGTCAGATAGATAGGTTGCAAAAATTTTCTCCCATTCTGTAGGTTGCCTGTTCACTCCGATGGTAGTTTCTTTTAGTTTAATTAGATCCCATCTGTCAATTTTGGCTTTTGTTGCCATTGCTTTTGGTGTTTTAGACATGCAGTCCTTGCCCATGCCTATGTCCTGAATGGTATTGCCTAGGTTTTCTTCTAGGGTTTTTATGGTTTTAGGTCTAACATTTAAGTCTTTAAACCATCTTGAATTAATTTTTGTATAAGGTGTAAGGAAGGATCCAGTTTCAGCTTTCTACATATGGCTAGCCAGTTTTTCCAGCACCATTTATTAAATAGGGAATCCTTTCCCCATTTCTTGTTTTTGTCAGGTTTGACAAAGATCAGATGGTTGTAGGTGTGTGGTATTATTTCTGAGGGCTCTGTTCTGTTCCATTGGTCTATATCTCTGTTTTGGTACCAGTACCATGCTGTTTTGGTTACTGTAGCCCTGTAGGATAGTTTGAAGTCAGGTAGTGTGATGCCTCCAGCTTTATTCTTTTGGCTTAGGACTGACTTGGCAATGCAGGCTCTTTCTTGGTTCCATATGAACTTTAAAGTAGTTTTTTCCAATTCTGTGAAGAACGTCATTGGTACCTTGATGGGGATGGCATTGAATCTATACATTACCTTGGGCGGTATGGCCATTTTCATGATACTGGTTCTTCCTATCCATGAGCATGGAATATTCTTCCATTTGTTTGTTTCCTCTTTTATTTTGTTGAGCAGTGGTTTGTAGTTCTCCTTGAAGGGCTCCTTCACATCCCTTATAAGTTAGATTCCTAGGTATTTTGTTCTATTTGAAGCAATTGTGAATGGGATTTCACTCATGGTTTGGGTCTCTGTCTGTTATTGGTGTATAGGAATGCTTGTGATTTCTGCACATTGATTTTGTATCCTGAGACTTTGCTGAAGTTGCTTATCAGCTTAAGGAGATTTGGAGCTGAGACTATGGGGTTTTGTAGATATACAATCATGTCATCTGCAAACAGGCACAATTTGACTTCCTCTTTTCCTAATTGAATACCCTTTATTTCTTTCTCCTGCCTGATTGCCCTGGCCAGAACTTCCAACACTATGTTGAATAGGAGTGGTGAGAGAGGGCATGCTTGTCTTGTGTCAGTTTTCAAAGGGGACGCTTCCAGTTTTTGCCCATTCGGTATGGTATTGGCTGTGGGTTTGTCATAAATAGCTCTTATTATTTTGAGATACATCCCATCAATACCTAATTTATTGAGAGTTTTTACCATGAAGGGCTGTTGAATTTTGTCAAAGGCCTTTTCTGCATCTATTGAGATAATCATATGGTTTTTGTCTTTGGTTCTGTTTATATGATGGATTACATTTATTGATTTGCATATGTTGATCCAGCAATGCATCCCAGGGATGAAGCCCACTTGATCATGGTGGGTAAGCTTTTTGATGTGCTGCTGGATTCAGTTTGCCAGTATTTTACTGAGGATTTTTGCATTGATGTTCATCAGGGATATTGGTCTAAAATTCTCTTTTTTTGTTGTGTCTCTGCCAGGCTTTGGTATCAGGATGTTGCTGGCCTCATAAAATGAGTTAGGGAGGATTCCCTCTTTTTCTATTGATTGGAATAGTTTCAGAAGGAATGGTACCAACTCCTCCTTGTACCTCTGGTAGAATTTGGCTGTGAATCCATCTGTTCCTGGATTTTTTGTGGTTGGTAGGCTATTAATTATTGCCTCAATTTCAGAGCCTGTTATTCATCTATTCAGAGATTCAACTCCGTCTTGGATTAGTCTTGGGAGGGTATATGTGTCCAGGAATGTATCCATTTCTTCCAGATTTTCTAGTTTATTTGCATAGAGGTGTATATAGTATTCTCTGATGGTAGTTTGTATTTCTGTGGGATTGGTGGTGATATCCCCTTTATCATTTTTTTTTTTTTTGCATCTATTTTATTCTTCTCTCTTTTCTTCTTTATTAGCCTTGCTGTAGTCTATCTATTTTGTTGATCTTTTGAAAAAACCAGCTCCTGGATTCACTGATTTTTTTTGAATTTTTTTTGTGTCCCTATCTCTTTCAGTTCTGCTCTGATCTTAGTCATTTCTTGCCTTCTGCTAGCTTTTGAATGTGTTTGCTCTTGCTTCTCTAGTTCTTTTAATTGTGATGTTAGGGTGTCAATTTTAGATCTTTCCTGCTTTCTCTTGTAGGCATTTAGTGCTATAAATTTCACTCTACACACTGCTTTAAATGTGTCCCATAGATCTTTGTATGTTGTGCCTTTGTTGTCATTGGTTTCAAAGAACACCTTTATTTCTGCCTTCATTTTGTTATTTACCCAGCAGTCATTCAGGAGAAGGTTGTTCTGTTTCCAGGTAGTTGAGTGGTTTTGAGTGAGTTTCTTAATCCTGAGTTCTAGTTTGATTGAACTGTGGTCTGAGAGACAGTTTGTTATAATTTCTGTTCCTTTACATTTGCTGAGAAGTGCTTTACTTCCAACTATGTGGTCAATTTTGGAATAAGTGAGATGTGGTGCTGAGAAGAATGTATATTCTGTTGATTTCGGGTGGAGAGTTCTGTAGATGTCTATTAGGTCTGCTTGGTGCAGAGTTGAGTTCAATTCCTGGATATCCTTGTTAACTCTCTGTCTCATTGATCTGTCTAATGCTGACAGTGGGGTGTTAAAGTCTCCCATGATTATTGTGTGGGAGTCTAAGTCTCTTTGTAGGTCTCTAAGGACTTGCTTTATGAATCTGGTTGCTCCTATATTGGGTGCATATATATTTAGGATAGTTAGCTCTTCTTGTTGAATTGATCCCTTTACCATTATGTAATGGCCTTCTTTGTCTCTTTGATCTTTGTTGGTTTAAAGTCTGTTTTATCAGACACTAGGATTGCTACCCCTGTCTTTTTTTGTTTTCTATTTGCTTGGTAGATCTTCCTCCATCCCTTTATTTTGAGCCTATGTGTGACTCTGCACGTGAGAAGGGTCTTCTGAGTACAGCACACTGATCGGTCTTGACTCTATCCAATTTGGCAGTCTGTGTCTTTTAATTGTGGCATTTAGCCTATTTACATTTAAGGTTAATATTGTTATGTGTGAATTTGATCCTGTCATTATGATGTTAGCTGGTTATTTTGCCTGTTAGTTGATGCAGTTTCTTCCTAGCGTCGATGGTCTTTACAATTTGGCCTGTCTTTTCAGTGGCTGGTACCAGTTGTTCCTTTCCATGTTTAGTGCTTCCTTCAGGATCTCTTGTACAGCAAGCCTGGTGGTGACAAAATCTCTCAGCATTTGCTTGCCTGTAAAGGATTTTATTTCTCTTTCACTTATGAAGCTTAGTTTGACTGGACATGAAATTCCGGGTTGAAAATTCTTGTCTTTAAGAATGTTGAATATTGGCCCCCACTCGCTTCTGGCTTGTAGAGTTTCTGCTGTGAGATCTGCTGTTAGTCTGAAGGGCTTCCCTTTGTGGGTAACCCGACCTTTCTCTCTGGCTGTCCTTAACATTTTTCCTTTATTTCAACTTTGGTGAATCTGACAATTATGTGTCTCTTGGAGCTGCTCTTCTCGAGGAGTGTCTTTGTGGTGTTCTCTGTATTTCCTGAGTTTGAATGTTGGCCCGCCTTGTTAGGTTGGGAAAGTTCTCCTGGATAATATCCTGCAGAGTGTTTTCCAACTGGGTTCCATTCTCCCCATCACTTTCAGGTACACCAATCAGATGTAGATTTGGTCTTTTCGCATAGTCCCTTATTTCTTGGAGGCTTTGTTCATTTCTCTTCACTCTTTTTTCTCTAAACTTCTCTTCTCACTTCATTTCATTCATTTGATCTTCAATCACTGATACCCTTTCTTCCAGCTGCTGAAGCTTGCGTATTCATCACGTAGTTCTTGTGCCATGGTTCTCAGCTCCATCAGGCCATTTAAGGACTTCTCTACATTGGTTATTCTAGTTAACCATTTGTATACTCTTTTTTCAAGGTTTTGAGCTTCTTTGCGATGGGTTTGAACTTCCTCCTTAAGCTCAGAGAAGTTGGATTGTCTGAAGCCTTCTTCTCTCAACTCGTCAAAGTCATTCTCCATCCAGCTTTGTCCCATTGCTGGCGAGGAGTTGCGTTCCTTTGGAGGGGGAGAGGCACTCTGATTTTTAGAATTTTCAGCTTTTCTGCTCTGTTTGTTTCCCCATCTTTGTGGTTTTATCTACCTTTGATCTTTGGTGATGGTGATGTACAGATTGGGTTTTGGTGTGGATGTCCTGTCTGATTGTTAGTTTTTCTTCTAACACTCAGGACCCTCAGCTGCAGGTATGTTGGAGTTTACTAGAGGTCCACTCCAGACCCTATTTTCCTGGGTATCATCAGTGGAAGCTACAGAACAGTGAATATTGCTGAACAGCAAATATTGCTGCCTGATCATTCCTCTGGAAGCCTCATCTCAGAGGGGGACCCGGCCATGTGAGGTGTCAGTCTGCCCCTACTGGGGGGTGCCTCTCAGTTAGGCTACCTGGGGGTCAGGGACCCACTTGAGGAGGTAGTCTGTCCGTTCTCAGATCTCAAAGTCTGTGCTGGGAGAACCACTACTCTCTTCAAAGCTGTCAGACAGGGACATGTAAGTCTGCAGAGGTTTTTGCTGCCTTTTGTTCAGCTATGCCCTGCCCCCAGAGGTGGAGTCTACAGAGGCAGGCAGGCTTCCTTGAGCTGCGGTGGGCTCCACCCAGTTTGAGCTTCCTGGCTGCTTTGTTTACATACTCAAGCCTCAGCAATGGGAGGCGCCCTTCCCCCAGCCTCATTGCTGCCTTGCAGTTCAATCTCAGACTGCTGTGCTAGCAATGAGCGATGCTCCACGGGCATGGGACCCTCCAAGTCAGGCTCAGGATATAATTTCCTGGTGTGCTCTTTGCTAAGACCATTGGAAAAGTGCAGTGTTAGGGTGGGAGTGACCCAATTTTCCAGGTGCCATCTCTCACAGCTTCCCTTGGCTAGGAAAGGGAATTCCCTGACCCTTTGTGCTTCCCAGGTGAGGCGATGCCTCACTCTGCCTCGGCTCATGCTTGTTGGGCTGCACCCACTGTCCTGCACCCACTGTCCAGTAAGCCCCATTGAGATGAACCCAGTACCTCAGCTGGAAATGCAGAAACCCCCATCTTTTGCGTCACTCCTGCTGGGAGCTGTAGACTGGAGTTGTTCCTATTCAGCCATCTTGGAACCACCCCGATTATGTTCAAAAGGCACTTTATAACCAGCTATAGAACTCTTGACAGGTGCTCTTGAAAGCAGGTCTCTGATAACTTTGGAGTTTGGACTATCAGAATAGAGGAAAAAACTTCTAAGACTTTCCTGGAGATGATATGTGTTAATAAATATTGAGTGCAACAAGAGTTAATTGAATGGACTAAACTAATAGAAAATTGAAATAGTCTTTTTATAAATTTCTTGAAATTCTGCTGATCCTTTTTGTTTTGTTTTGCAGAGTCAAGAAAACTTTTTTTCCTGTTGAACTAATTATAGCTTTTAACAATTGAGTACAATATATTCCTATAAGCAAATTTGGAGCATTTTTCTTTCTACCTGATTTCTTCAGAATTTGGAAACTATTTGTGTCTATTCTTAACTTATGGTAATATAGTTATTTCCATAAGTTCAATAAGAATCTGTTTTCTTTTGTAACAGAACACAACTGGGGACACTGGGTATTTTACCAGGGGTTTGACTGAAATGGCATGCTTCCAACTGCTTTTAAAATTTGAGGTTGACTTACAAAGCTGATAAAAGCCCCTTGGAGAAACTTGCCTCATACCTTGTCTATGCAGTCCCTGTATAGAGTAAAAATGTTACCCTCTAACAGGTTCTGGAACTCCAAGTTATGTTGGGACCTTAAGAGGGGAGGAATTCACACAATTCATACAAGTATTTGTAGGGACAGATAAATCAGTGGTTAGGTTCAAGGCTTTAAAAAGTCTAAGCTAAGATTCCTTATAGAACAAAGTTCTAGCACAATAAAAACAAACAAGACTCTATATGACAAATAATTATTCTTGCTGTACTTTATGCAAAAAATCAGGCGAAGTATAAGACTAAAACTTATTTGCAAACAAATCAGTACTACCATGATTTGTCTTTGATTAAATGAAACTGGAGATAAAAAGACCGTAATATACATGTTGTTAGATTCTAGTCTTGTCCATTGTTATTGAGTTTTTAAATATTATTTTCCATGCAATGAGTATCCAAACTAACATTTTAAAATTTTTCTTCCATTTTTCTGACTTAAATGCAATAAAATTGCTAGTATCTCTTTCCTAAGGCCCTACAGACTAAAGCTTATTTCTTATAACACAGGCAAGAAAAATGTGTCAGATTGTCAGCATCTTCCTCCTCTGTAACTAAAGATGCTTTGAGTCTAACGTCTGGGTAGATTATGCCCATGATTAATGTTTGTTTTTCTTCTCTTTCCATGTAAATGCCTCTTATTAAAAGTCTGTCTTATAGTTTGACAACAGGAGGTTGGTTCTCCAGCCTATTCACTTACATTTCAAATGGCATCTGATCTCTTGTTATAAGCATGGTTAAACTGGGCTTAAGAATTTTATTAATCACTGGGTGCTATTTGATTTTTAAAATAATTATTTGTTATATTCAACAGCAGTACAGATAATTAAAGTTTATGTCTTCAGCCTTCAGCCATTCCAACTCATGCTACTGATGGCCCAAGGAGTCCAACTCTTACCATCACAGGAGGATCCTAGTTCCTACTAATCTTTAGAACAGTCAGTGAAAAATGTCCATGCCTTCCAAGGTTAGGCAGGGGTGACAATCCTATTCAGTAGGAAGTAGCTTCAGAAGATGAGATCTTTGACCCTCTCTAAGAATAAGGAGAATATAATCTCTCAGGGGGGAATTGAAATAGAATAGGAGTGGGATGTGGCTCCCACTTCACATATTTTTTCTTCTTTATTCTCTTCACAAAATCCACAGCACTATCTTGCTGATGCTATACCCACTAATCCTGAGGCTTTAGTCACACATAGAAAATAGCCATTCTTCTGTGCTCTCATAATGTTTAACCACACCTTTTATTTAAAATATTCTAAAAGTTGGCCTTAGGAAATCTTAACACTGAACCACAGTTGCAGAGTGTCCCACCTCGGGAAAGAATACTGAACAATTGATTTACAGCCTTGTTGTTGCTGGCCAGACCACCAGGTGGCCCATTACTCAAGATAACCATAGCAACAAGATGCACTGACCTGCACACCTTACCCATCATGTGCTTTGCCCAGCTCAGCCTGCATACTTTACCCCTGATGTCAATTCCTGTGCTTTGCCTAATCAAGCAAACAAAAACCCTACTGGATTTTTTCAAGGAGCCAGCCAGAGGATTCTTACACCTCATTCTGCTGTCTCTCTTGGACTTCAGCACAAGCCCCAAAATAAAAGCTTTGTCTGGGAAATCTGCTAGACCTCATGTTAATTTCCATTACAGGGGAAGCCAAAGACCCTGTGATCTATAACTCTCTCTCTCTTTCTATCATAAATGAATAAATAAAAACTGAAATGCATCCAATGCCACTGAGAACTTTTATTAGTGATCATTTCACTTAATCATTTAATTAGTCTCACCACACCTTATTTCTTCAGCCATAAAATAGGGTTACATAATGTATCTACTTTGTAGGGCTGCGGGGAGGCAGAGAAAATATGTATAAGATGCCTAGATTTGTGCTCACATGCAGTAAATGCCTAATAAATGTTGGCATTAAACATTTATATGAAGAATGTTTTGATTTTTATTTTCTTTTTAAATACTTTTTACTTCTTCATTTTCTACAATGAGAAGAATTACTTTATAATCAGAAAGCAAAAAAAAGCATGAAGGGCTTTAGAAAAATCTCTGGATGATATTAATACAATATTGAGCTCCAAATATAAAGTTCTATAGAGCGAGGTTGAGTTTTAAAATTTGTGGCTTATAAATAGCGCCTGTCAGGCCAGGCACGGGGGCTCATGCCTGTAATCTCAGCACTCTGGGAGACTGAGGCAGGGGGATCACCTGACGTCAGGAGTTCGCGACTAGGCCGGCCAACATGGTGAAACCCCATCTCTCTCTATTAAAAATACAAAAAATTAGCTGGGTGTGGTGGCACGTGCCTGTGATCCCAGCTACTCGGGAGGCTGAGGCAGGAGAATCGCTTGAATCTGGGAGGTGGAGGTTGCAGTGAGCAGAGATTGTGCCACTGCCCTCCAGCCTGGGTGACAGAGTGAAACTCCATCTCAAATAAACAAACAAACAAACAAAAAATAAGGCCCATCAGAATAACTTTATATACAACTTGAAATATTTTATCAATATTATTTAAATATTTTAACATTAAATATTAATAGCAATAATGGATCTTCATGGTAAAATGTATCTTTGTGTTATGCTCATCTACATACACTTGACTAAATTTGTGTACCTTAAAGTTGCCACAAAACCCCACCTCCTAAAGGCTACAGTGTTTCTGGATGGGTGGTTCACAAAATATCCAGTTGAACTTGTCTAAGATTTTTCTGAGCATATGGTGAAGAGGTGGGAGATAATGCTTTCAGTTACTTATACTCACTGGCTTTGCCTGGGCTGATATATTTCTGGAACTTTAATATTATTCAAAATAAAGTAGAGAATTCAACACAATGTATTTGATTATTTCTGACTGTTGTTTTGTCTCCAGTGTTGATAGGAGTCTGGCAATAATAACAGAGCAATACAGTCTAATGACTTTGGATTCTTGAGTTTTAAGTCATTTTGTAACTCAAAGATGGATGTTCCAATTTTAGTTTCATTACTGACTGGCTGCCTATTATTATCACACTGTCCTGTTTTTCTTAAGCATAAAATGGGGTTATAATGCTGACCTTTGTTTCTCTTTCAGAGTATTTGTTTCAAAATTCTTTAAGGTGTAGTATAACAATGCATATAATATGCCCCGATAAATTAAAAATATATAACTAGGAAAATAATTCAGGAAAATATCTTGAAATGAGAAAAATAAAATAAACCTCGAAGTGAGTAGTAAATTGCTTGCCAAGAGATACTGTGTGCTTATTGGACATGGGCCATGATTTCAACTCAATGTGCTTTAGTAGCCAATTGAAAAGGAAAAAAAAAATGGGTTATACAACTCAGAGAGTCAATAAGATAAAGTTTATCATGTCAATAAGCACAAAATCAAAACAAAGTAGTTGCTCCTGAGAAACTATGTTACTGGTAATTTCTCCACAGTAAATATATAGGCACTTTTCATAGGGCAATTTCTTATATGATTCTTTAAATTAGACCGGTAAATGAACACTAAAACATAATTTTATATAATTAATCTATGTGGGGTCAGAACACTATATATTCATGTACAAGCTTTTTGATAATGTGGCTTAACCTATGCACTCACGTTGAAGCTCCTAGAGAGACTTAGAAGGATTGCCTATCTTTTAGGCAGTTCTCAATTATGCATCTTTAAAGTGTACCTTTGTTAATAAATAGATTGCAGTTGTAACATGCTGCCAGTTAGATTTCAAGTTAATTCACAGTTAAGTTTCAACGGACTGAAAAGGAGAATTGACTTCTTGTGAAAATTGAGTTTAAGAAGAACAGAAAGCTAACCAACCTCTTCATTCAGATGGGTGTAGAAGTCATTGGTGGGCAGGGCCGGGCCAGGATTCTTGTCTTGAATATGAGTCATGGAATCAGGTTGTTCAACAGAAGAGCAAACTAAACATAATCATCTGGACACAGTGGCTCATGACTATAATCCCAGCACTATGGGAGGCCACAGTGGGAAGATAGCTTGAGGCCAGAAGCTCAAGACCAGCCTAGGAAACATAGTGAGATCCCTGTCTCCACAAAAAACAAAAAAGAAAAAAAAAAAAAAAGAAAAAAAGTTAGCTGGGTGTAGTTACTTTTGGGAGGCTGAGGTAGGAGGATCACTTGAGTTTGAGAAGTCAAGGGTAATAGAGCAAGAAACTGTCAAAAAATAATAATAGAACCAAACAGAAACTAAAAATAACAAATTGAAAACAGACAATTAAAGAGATTAGTCTAAACAAACAAAAAACAGAAATAAAATATAATTTTAAGGTAAAATTTATTCTAAAAATAAAATATTAATTTTAAAATATGGAAAAAGCGATTAAGTTTAAAACAATTAAGTTTGAAAATGAATATGCGCAATATAAAAAGCCAGATCTAAAAAGTAGAGTTAAGAATGAGATTATTAAGACTAAAAGTAGTTTCTAAGAATGTACAAATAAAGTCAAATTCTTTTTATTAAAAATGCAGTAGTCACCATTTAATTTAAAGAAAAATAAGAGAGAGGCAGAAAATCCAAAATATAAGAATAATGAAATTAGAATAAAACTTAGGAATAAATGTTATACACATTTATATAACATTTTAAGTCATTTTAAGTCAATACATTTTAAGTCAATTTTGAGGTGCTGAACCATAGAAGTCAATGTTTAGTAAAGTCAGAAAACTCAACCACAGTGTAGGAAGGCTACTGGGAGTCCTTAGTAAGGAAAGGTTTTACTTTGAGGTGGCTTGAAGGTGCATTCTTCCTTAAAGGAGCAGAACTATGCCAATTCTTTAGCCCATGTCTTTAGTAAAGGCCCTCACTCTTGTCAAAATTTTCACAATTATATGTAAAATTGTGATAAACATGTATATACCTACATCTTTGCACTTTTTTAAAGAAAAAAGTTCTGAAAGTTTAGTTGGCTAAAGTGTATATATATATAAGATTTTTGATGCTATGTAATGCCAATTCATCCTCCTATGACTGATAGTAATTTATATTTAAACCAACAGTTCATGAAACATCTATTTCACTTCCCCCTTGTCTAAGGTTATTATGATACCATTTTCATTACTACTGATAATTGAAAAATATCTTATTTCAAATTGTGTCTCATTTTGATTGGTATTGAGATTGAACCAACACTCATTAAAGAAATGTTTGTTTATTCTGAGCTCTTCCTCTTTTCTCTGTTTGTCTTCATATAAACAGATGAGAATAATTCTCACAAGGCAGATAACTTAACTGGCAAATGACTTTGGTGTAGTCATTACATACAAAACATGTTTGTCCATATCTCTTTTGTTATGCAGGCCTTTCTCAAGCTTCCTGATTACCAGCTAGCTCTCAAACCTGACTTGATTCCTAAGACAATAGAAATATGATGAATTAATGATAGTTATTTAAATTCCCAAGTTTATTTGGTGACATAAAACATGCTAAGATGACTCATAAACTTCCAGTTTAACTAAAATTAAAATGAAACAATAAGTCAGACTCAAACTGATCTACTGAATAATCCAAAATAGATGTCAGCTGGGTGCAGTGGCTCACACCTGTAATTCCAGCACTTAGGGAGGCCAAGGTGGGAGGATTGCTTGAGCCCAGGAGTTTGAGACCAGCCTGGGCAACATAGAGAGACATCATCTCTACAAAAAAAATTTTTAAAAATTAGCTAGGCATGGTGGTGCGTGTCTGTGGTCCCAGGTACTCGGGACCCTGAGGTGGGAGGATTGCTTGAGCTTAGAAGGTTGAGGCTGCAGTGACCCATGATTGTACCACCCTGCATGGGTGACAAAGTAAGACTCTGTATTTAAAAAAAAAAAAAAAAAAAAAAAAGGCTACATATCAATGGTTGGTTTAAGATTATTGAATTATCTAATTATTTTGTTTCTTTTTGTGTATCAGATCTCAAAAATGAAAGCAAAGTGATATAAAATTAATATATTTTAATTGTAACATTCTATCCAATTCAAATTTTATTTTCTGATACAATTTATGGACTACACATTTATGTTCTTGTCTAATGCATAGTTAAGTCTTCTTTGGTTGGCCTTTAAAATGTTTTTGTAGTGTCCATTTAGAGGATATTGCATATTCTGAAGATAGGGTCAATGGCTTCTATGCTCTAAATCAATGAACTAGAAAATAACATTTGTACATTAAGAAATATTCACATCCTTACAAAAATAGTTTAAATGGCAAAAAGGGAAGACTGACATTGTCACATTATAAAATTAGATTTCAGAATGTAACAGGAAAGGTTTAAAATTTCTTAGAAAACATAAAAATTACAAAGTATTTAGTCAAAAATCTTAAGTAACTTTTACTTTAATGGCAATTATTCAAAATGTAGGAAACTGTCTGAAAGATAGAAAATCCAAGATTGACATTTCATTAGATACTATTTTAGGATTGTTTTTCTTGCTTTTAATAGAGTTCATTGTGAATAATTTTTTAACAAGCAAAGAGACATTAAACATGTAAATGTAAGACTTTTATTTTAGGAAAATGGTTGACAAGCTGAGTAGATAAACCCGTCCCAGTATAGAATGTCTGCAGTAATAGATTAAAAGTGAAAATCTTTTCAAAAGTCATGGTAAAGATGATAAATTCAGAAAAACCATCAGAGGGCAGAACTGACAAGAAAACACAAATCCAAAATAGATGAGGTTGAAGTCAGTGTGTGCTGTTTACCTGGACGGCATCTGCCAGTAGTTGGTAACCTTGACTCTGAATTTTAAGGTTGCTTGCATCCATGGAGGCTGGAAAGAAAGCACCAATAGTATGAACCTGAGCTTCATAGAAGGCTGGATCAGAGACAACCTCAATAATCTGAGACTGCTCTTCCCAGACAGCAACACCCTCAGTGACTGAACTTGAGGGAAAACCCCCTTGCAGAGGAAATGTTAGTACTTGTCTGTCTTCTTGCAATATTAATTATGCATTTATATATTTTATCATGCTTTGACATCTTGGGGTCTTGCTGATCTTAGAGAGACTGTCTCTTCCAAGGATAGCTAATTGCTAGAGATAGCAAACAACTTGCCTATGAGCATACCTTTCATATGCAAGCCAAACAATCCCGTCTCTACCTTCAGCCACCTCCTTTATTAACTCTGACACACCATATTGATATTCTCCCTGCTCTAAATCACCAACCAGGTACTAGGTAACTAGAGACCACCACCACCTGCTCATTTCTGCTGTGGAAGGGGCATTCTATTACTTCGTGTTGAGAATTTTCTCTTCTAGTAGCTCTCTTGAGGTGAATTAATGTATCTTACTGATAAATTAATTTTTTTCTTTTCTTTTCTTTCTTTTTTTTTTTTTTTTTTTTTAAGACAGAGTCTTGTTCTGTCACCCAGGCTGGAGTGCAGTGCAGTGACATGATCTCGGCTCACTGCAACCTCCGCCTCCCAGGTTCAAGCAATTCTCTGCCTCAGCCTCCTGAGTAGCTGGGATTACAGGCGCCTGCCACCATGCCCGGCTAAATTTTTTTTGTATCTTTAGTAGAGATGAGGGTTCACCATCTTGGCCAGGCTGGTCTTGAACTCCTGACCTTGTGATCCAGCTGCCTCAGTCCCCCACAAAAATGCTGGAATTACATGCGTGAGCCACTGTGCCCGGCCTGATAAATTAATTTCTAACCAACACCTAAGGTGATTGTCAGAAATATCTGTATCCTTGCCATACAACAGAGCAGGCATACAGGTTACCTCCCCACCTTCTCCTTGCTGATTTCTCTCCTCATCATCTTTCTTGACTTTCTTTTCTCTCATCAGCAGCTGTAAGTCTAGGACACCAGATATCCTGCCGGCTCAGTAGTTAGGACATTTCACACAAGGGATGATCAGCAGTCACAACTTAGTGAAAGGGGTAGTGTTTTTGGCATCCTCCATCTTGTAGGATGAGGGAGAATATATTGGATGCTTCTCACCAATGGGAGGAGTAAGAGAAGCTGCTCCACAAATTCTCATTCCCATCAATAATGACTTCTAGTCTGCCTTCATTTTATGTAGTCCAGAGGAAGTCAGCAAGTAAAGGGTTGGAACGATGAAGAGCTCCAACTGTGCTGAAATAGTGCCCCGTAGCAAGCCTCTCTTGAATGTGATTGAGCCCACAGGTGGTAGTTTTTTGACTTTAGAATTTGACATTACTTGACTTTAGACTGTGGATTCTTTCATCAATTCTGGGAAAATAAGAAAATGCATTTGCATTATTTGACTTTAGACTGTAGATTCTAGGCTTTAATTCTGGGACAATAAGTTTTTCTGCCGGTATTCTACAACAGTGCAATAGTGACATAACTTATCATCAAAGAACAAAAATTTTCATTTGCATAAATATTAGCATATAACTAACATCATTGAATTCTCTGTATCATATTAAAACTAACGTTTGTAATGAAACAATTTAAGTTTTAAAAAATGGAAAACTGGTTGTTGGAGATAGTATAAAAATATAAATAATATTAGAAATAAACCATAAAGGTAAGGCTTGTGCAGTTAAATATAGGTGTATTAGTCTGTTCTCATTCTGCTAATAAAGACATACCCAAGACTGGATAATTTATGAAGGAAAGAGGTTTAATTGGCTCACAGTTTCCACATGGCTGAGGAAGCCTTACAATCATGGCAAAAGGAAAACAAGATACATCTTACATGGCAGCAGGCAAGGGAGCTTGTGCAGGGAAACTCTCCATTAAAAAACCATCAAATCTCATGAGACTTATTCACTACCACGAGAACAGAATGGAGGATACTGCCCTCATGATTCAATTATATCCACCTGGCCCTGCCCTTAACACATGAAAATTATTACAATTCAAGGTGAGATTTGGGTGGGGACACAGCCAAATCATATCAATGGGCAAGATCATTATTCTAGTTGCACAATTGTTCTGAATGAGTTGTGAAGAGAGCCATTCAAACTGAGAGATTCTGGGTTGTTAATTTCCTTTATAAATTCAATTTTGTGTTTCTGAGATGTATCCTATTCTACACTACATTGAATTTAGAGGGAAAATTCTTTTTACATTTTCATTTCTAGTCTCTCTATTTCTTAACCAGATTAGTATAATGATAATATAAATTTTGGGTAGCTATGCAAAGTATTGTAATCCAGTCTTTCTATATGTTAGTATAAGAAAATGGCAAGTTACTTCCCCATAGAATATTGATCCAAAAGTATAATTAAGTAAAAAATCAATTTAAGTTCTTGTTTTCTCATCTGATGGCCAAAGTTTAATAAGATTTGTTTTTACTTAATGTTTATTTATTTATGAGTTCTTACTGATTTCATACTAATAGTTAATTTCAGACTTTTGTCTTTTAAGATTGATGTATAGATGAACTACTAACATTAATGTCAAGTCCAGTATCTTTCAAAATCATTGTATTTCTTTAGAAAAGAGAAAGAAATTGAGAAATTCCAATTTAAAATTATGACAACAGCCTTATCCATTGACAAAATTCTCAATTATTGGAAAGCAAAGAGTAGTTAGAACAAAGTGAAGATTGACTTTGATGTAATGCTCAGTATATATCAATGGGTGAATTTATTAAGCCTGTAGTTGCTGTAATTGGGAGAAACAGTAGCTCTTGAAAACACAGCTAAAGTTTAAGAATGACTCTTGCCTGGTGCAACAACTTAATGAGCTCTCTGGGGAGGGTTTATCACAAATATCTATATCATATAAATTGCTTCCAGCTGGATTAGCAATAGTTGGTCTGTTCCTGAAGTTTCCAGATGAAGTTAAAACAAAAGGCAACACTTTTCACAATTCCGCAAAACCACACCCTGAAAGAGAGAAATCATTTTTAAAAGTTTTATTTTATGGAAGAAATGTGTCTTCAAGATACATTCCCAGAGCTTCGTTTTGAAATTACCTGTTACCTTGTGTATTATTCAGAAGCAAACATTTGTGAAACTCTTTTCAAATTACTTCGACTTTTTACTTTTCCACTGGCTATTTGGCCAGATAACTGATGTGACAGAGGCTTAGATTTTCACCATTGTGTGGTGATAAAAACACAAGGGTTGATTTATCTTTGTGGTAGGGTATTACTTATGACCACAGAATTTTAGATTGTCACCTGAGATTTTGGTTCCCTCAATTATTAATTTTGCATTTTTTTCTAAAGTAATTAATGATTAAAATGCATAGGACCTCTTTCCCAACCCACCTATTTAAAAACCCTATCATTCATGGAAAGAAACAAATCTTAATTTAAGTTCCTCAAGTTGCATTCTTCGGGTTTTAATATATATAAAGGAAGAATGAAGAATTCTTTTTTGGCAAGCACTATTGTTAACTGATTTCCTATTCTTCTTTTCCAGAAAACTCTAGTGGATGTATATAATTGATTTCAATAGGCTAAAAAACATTACTGTCATAAAAGTTTACTTTTGTTCATTTTTTATGGTTTTGGAAAAGCTAAAATATTGTACATCATTATGTTATTTGTGAAAATACTTTCCTATTCCAATGTTCAACATGCTTTAATGATTCAAGCAGACACTCCTTGGGTCATCTGGTGTCCCTCTTCCTGCCACCTATAGTCTTGGAAGAGTTTAAAGTATGAGCTAATGTCAATATCATGGTTTCTCATACTCTTTATTCCTAAACACCAGGGCTTTTTGAAGCATAGCTGACTCAATGTTTTAAGATCAGATAAATAAGAATAGGCTTGAAATATCTTGATGTTATCAAAATCAAGAATACTTTCAGCAATATCAGAGGTGATATGGAAAAGGGCAAGGCTGGGGATGAGGCCCTGGTCTGTGAGAAGGCTTCTCAGGGCCCAGTGTATAAGGTTAACATCAGAAAAGAAAATAAAAATGATCAAATTAAATTCAAAGAAGTTGTCTGTTAAAGCAGACATGATTCCATTGTAAAACTATATCAGGCGGGGCACCAGGGCTCACACCTGTAATCCCAGCACTTTGGGAGGCTGAGGTGGGTGGATCACCTGAGGTCAGGAGTTTGAGACCAGCCTGGTCAACATGGTGAAACCCTGTCTCTACCAAAAATATAAAAATTAGCTGGGCATGGTGGTGGGTGCCTGCAATTCCAGCTACTTGGGAGGCTGAGTCAGGAGAATCACTTAAACCTGGGAGGCAGAGGTTGCAGTGGCTGAGATTGTATCATTGCACTCTAGCCTGGGCAACAAAAGTGACACTCTGTAAAAAAAAAAAAAAGAAAAGAAAAAAAAAGAAAAACAACCCAAAAAACAGAAACTGTATTAGTTCATTCTTACACTTCTATGAAGAAATACCCTAAACTGGACAATTTATAAAGGATAGAGGTTTAATTGAGTCACAGTTCTGCAGGGCTAGGGAAGCCTCAGGAAACTTACAATCATGGCAGAAGGGGAAGCAAACATGTCCTTCTCTACATGGCAGCAGCAAGGAGAAGTACAGAGCAAAGTTGGGGGGAAAGACTTTTATAAAGCCATCAGATCTCATGAGAATTCACTCACTATCAGGAGAACAGCATGATGGTAACTGCTCCCATGATTCAATTACCTCCCATCTGATCCCTTCCATGACACATGGGGATTATGGGAACTACAATTCAAGTTGAGATTTGGGTGGAGACACAGCCAAACCACATAAAAAACTGAAAAAGCTCAAATTAAAAAGTGGTTGGGATTTCCAATATGGTCAAATAGGAACAGCTCCAGTCTGCAGCTCTCAGCGAGATCCATGTACAAGATGGGTGATTTATGCATTTTCAACTGAGGTACCAGGTTGATCTCACTGGGACTGGTTGGACAGTGGGGGCAGCCCAGGGAGGGTGAGCTGAAGCATGGCGGGGCATCGCGTCACCTGGGAAATGCAAGAGGTCAGGTGATTTCCCTTTCATAGCCAAGGGAAGAAATGAGTGACTGTACCTGGAACAACGGTACACTCCCACACTCCCACTGTACTTTTCCCAAGGTCTTAGCAACCAGCAGATCAGGAGTTTCCCTCCTGTACCTGGCTCAAAGGGTCCCATGCCCATGGAGCCTTGCTCACTGCTAGTGCAGCAGTCTGAGATCGACCTGCGAGGCTGCAGCCTGGTGGGCAGAGGGGCGTCCACCATTGCTGAGGCTTGAGTAGGTAAACAAAGGGGCCCAGAAGTTCAAACTCGGCAGAGCCCACCTCTCCGCATGGCCTACTGCCTCTACAGACTCCATCTCTGCGGGCAGGGCATAGCTGAACAAAAGGCAGCAGACAACTTCTGCAGACTTAAATGTCCTTGTCTGACAGCTCTAAAGAGAGCAGTGGTTCTCTCGGCACAACGTTCAAGCTCTGAGAATGGACAGACTGCCTCCTCAAGTGGGTCCCTGACCCCCGTGTAGCCTGACTGGGAGATACCTCCCAGTAGCAGCCGATAGGCACTTCATACATGTGGGTGCCCCTCTGGGACGAAGCTTCCAGAGGAAGGATCAGGCAGCAATATTTGCTGTTCTGCAATATTTGCTGTTCTGCGGCCTCTGCTGGTAATACCCAGGCAAACAGGGTCTGGAGTGGAACTCCAGCAAACTCCAACAGATCTGCAGTTGAGGGTCCTGACTGTTAGAAGGAAAACTAACAAACAGAAAGGAATAGCATCAACATCAACAAAAAAGACATCCACACCAAAATCCCATCTGTAGGTCACCAACATCAAAGACTAAAGGTAGATAAAACCATAAATACAGGGAGAAACAAGAGCAGAAAAGCTGAAAATTCCAAAATTCAGAGCACCTCTTTTCCAAAGGATAGCAGCTCCTCACTAGCAACCAAACAAAACTGGATGGAGAATGACTTTGACAAGTTGACAGAAGTAGACTTCAGAAGGTTGGTAATAATAAACTTCTTCAAGCTAAAAGAACATGTTCTAACCCATTGCAAAGAAGCTAAAAACCTTGAAAAAAGGTTAGATGAATGACTAACTGGAATCAACAGCATAGAGAAGACCTTAAATGACCTGACGGAGCCAAAAACCACAGCATAAGAACTTTGTGACACATGCACAAACTTCAATAGCTTATTTGATCAAAAGGAAGAAAAGATATCAGTGATTGAAGATCAAATTAATGAAATAAAGGGAGAAGACAAGATTAGAGAAAAAAGACTAAAAAGAAATGAACAAAGCCCCAAGAAATATGGGACTATGTGAAAAGATGAAATCTACGTTTGATTGGTGAATCTGAAAGTGACAGGGAGAATAGAACCAAGTTAAAAGACACTCTTCAGGATATTATCCAGGAGAACTTGCCCAACCTAACAAGGCAGGCCGACATTCATATTCAGGAAATACAGAGAACACCACAAAGATACTCCTCGAGAAGAGCAACCCCAAACACATAATTGTCAGATTCACCAAAGTTGAAATGAAGGAAAAAATGTTAAAGGCAGTCAGAGAGAAATGTCAGGTTTCCCACAAAGGGAAGCCCATGAGACTAACAGCGGATCTCTTGGCAGACACCCTACAAACCAGAAGAGAGTGGGGGACTAATATTCAACATTCTTAAAGAAAAGAATTTTCAACCCAGAATTTCATATCAAGCCAAACCAAGCTTCATAAGTGAAGGAGAAATAAAATCCTTCACAGACAAGCAAATGCTGAGAGATTTTGTCACCACCAGGCCTGCCTTACAAGAGGTCCTGAAGGAAGCACTAAATATGGAAAGGAAAAACCAGTACTAGCCACTGCAAAACATGCCAAATTGTAAAGATCGTTGATGATAGGAAGAAACTGCATCAACTAACAGGCAAAATAACCAGTTAACATCATAATGATAGGATCAAATTCACATATAACAATATTCACCTTAAATATAAATAGGCTAAACACCAGAATTAAAAGACACAGACTGGCAAATTGGATAAAGAGTCAAGACCCAACAGTGTGCTATATTCAGGAGACCCAACTCACATGCAGAGACACAGATATGCTCAAAATAAAGGGATGGGGGACGATCTACCAAGCAAATTGAAAGCATAAAAAAGCAGGGGTTGCAATCCTAGTCTCTGATGAAACAGACTTTAAACCAACAAAGATCAAAAGAGACAAAGAAAGCCATTACATAATGATAAAGGGATCAATTCAACAAGAAGAGCTAACTATCCTAAATATATATGCATTCAATACAGGAGCCCAGATATTAATAAAACAAGTCCTTAGAGACTTACAAAGAGACTTAGACTCCCACATAATAATCATGGGAGACTTTAACAACCCACTGTCAATATCAGACAGATCAACAAGACAGAAAGTTAGCAAGGATATCTAGGACTTGAACTTAGCTCTGGCCCAAGCCGACCTAATAGACATCTACAGAACTCTCCATCCCAAGTTAACAGAATATACACTCTTCTCAGCATCACATCACACTTACTCTAAAATTGACCATGTAATTGGAAGTAAAGCACTCCTCAGCAAAGGTAAAAGAACAGATATCACAACAAACTGTCTCTCAGACCACAGTGCAATCAAATTAGAACTCAGGATTAAGAAATTCACTCAAAACCACACACCTACATGGAAATTAGCAACCTGCTCCTGAACAACTATTGGGTAAATAACAAAATGAAGGCAGAAATAAAGATGTTCTTTGAAACCAATGAAAACAAAGACACAATGTACCAGAATCTCTGGGACACATTTAAAGCAGTGTGTAGAGGGAAATTTATAGCACTAAATGACTACAAGAGAAAGCTGAAAAGATGTAAAATCAACACCCTAACATCACAATTAAAAGAACTAGAGAAGCAAGAGCACACAAATTCAAAAGCTAGCAGAAGGCAAGAAATAAGTAAGATCAGAGCAGAACTGAAGGAGATAGAGACACACAAAAAAAATTCCAAAAAATCAGTGAATCCAGCAGCTGGTTCTTTCAAAAGATCAACAAAATAGATAGACTGCTAGCATGACTAATAAAGAAGAAAAGAGAGAAGAGTCAAATAGATGCAATAAAAAATTATGAAGGGGATATCACCACCGATCCCACAGAAATAAAAACTACCATCAGAGAATACTATAAACACCTCTATGCAAATAAACTAGAAAATCTAGAAGAAATGGATAAATTCCTGGACTCATACACTCTCCCAAGACTAAACCAGCAAGAAGTTGAATCTCTGAATAGACTAATAACAGGTTCTGAAATTGAGGCAATAATTAATAGCCTACTAACCAAAAAAAGTCCAGGACCAGATGGATTCACAGCCAAATTCTACGACAGGTAGAAAGAGGAGCTGGTACCATTTTTTTCTGAAACAATTCCAATCAATAGAAAAAGAGGGAATCCTCCCTAACTCATTTTATAAGGTCAGCAACATCCTGATACCAAAGCCTGGCAGAGACACATACAAAAAAGAGGATTTTAGACCAATATCCCTGATGAACATCAATGCTAAAATCCTCAATAAAATACTGGTAAAATGAATCCAGCAGCACATTAAAAAGCTTATCCACCACGATCAAGTCTGTTTCATCCCTGGGATGCAAGGCTGGTTCAACATACACAAATCAAATCAATAAATATAATCCATCACATAAACAGAATCAATGACAAAAACCACATGATTATCTCAATAGATGCAGAAAAGGCCTTCGACAAAATCCAACAGCCCTACATGCTAAAAAGTCTCAAAAAACTAGTTATTGATGGAATGTATCTCAAAATAATAAGAGCTATTTATGACAAACCCACAGCCAATATCATACTGAATGGGCAAAAACTGGAAGCATCCCTTTGAAAACTGAAACAAGACAAGAACAGATGCAGAAGATGGGTGATTTCTGCATTTCCAACTGAGGTACCTGGTTCATCTAGTTGGGATTGGTTGGACAGTGGGTGCAGCCCATGGAAGGTGAGCCAAAACAGGCTGGGGTATCACCTCACCCAGGAAGCGCAAGGGGTCAGGGGATTTCCCTTTCAAGACAAGACAAGGATGCCCTCTATCAACACACCTATTCAACATAGAGTTGGAAGTTTTGGCCTGGGCAATCAGGCAAGATAAAGAAATAAAGAGTATTCAATTAGGAAAAGAGGACGTCAAATTGTCCCTGTTTGAAGATGACATGATTGTATATTTAGAAAACCCCATAGTCTCAGCCCCAAATCTCCTTAAGCTGGTAAGCAACTTCAGCAAAGTCTCAGGGTACAAAATCAATGTGCAGAAATCACAAGCATTCCTATACATCAATAACAGACAAACGGCCAAATCATGAGTGAACACCCATTCACAATTGCTACAAAGAGAATAAAATACCTAGGAATCCAACTTACAAGGGATTTGAAGGACCTCTTCAGGGAGAACTACAAACCACTGCTCAACGAAATAAAAGAGGACACAAACAAATGGAAGAATATTCCATGCTCATGGATAGGAAGAATCAATATCGTGAAAATGGCCATAATGCCTAAGGTAATTTCTAGATTCAATGCCATCCCCATCAAGCTACCAATGACGTTCTTCACAGAATTGGAAAAAAACTACTTTAAAGTTCATACAGAACCAAAAGAGAGCCCACATAGATAAGACAATCCTAAGCAAAAAGAACAAAGCTGGAGGCATCACACTACCTGACTTCAAACTATAGTACAAGCCTACAGTAACCAAAACAGCATGGTACTGGTACCAAAACAGAGATATAGACCAATGGAACAGAACAGAGCCCTCAGAAATAATACCACACATCTACAACTATCTGATCTTTGACAAACCTGACAAAAACAAGAAATGGGGAAAGGATTCCCTATTTAATAAATGGTGCTGGGAAAACTGGCCAGTTATATGTAGAAAGCTGAAAGTATACTTCCTTATACTTTATACAAAAATTAACAGATGGATTAAAGACTTAAATGTAAGACCTAAAACCATAAAAATCTAGAAGAAAACCTAGGCAATACCATTCAGGACATAGGCGTGGGCAAAGAAAGACTTCATGACTAAAACACCAAAAGCAATGGCAATAAAAGCCAAATTAGACAAATGGGATCTAATTAAACTAAAGAGCTTCTGCACAGCAAAAGAAACTACCATCAGAGTGAAGGGCAACCTACAGAATGGGAGAAAATTTTTTGCAATCTACCCACCTGACTAAGGGCTAATATTCAGAATCTACAAAGAACTTAAATAAATTTACAAGAAAAAAAAAAAAACCCATCAAAAACTGGCGAAAGATATGAATAGACACTTCTCAAAAGAAGACATCTGGCTGGGCGTGGTGGCTCATACCTGTAATCCCAGCACTTTGGGAGGCTGAGGCAGGTGGATCACGAGGTCAGGAGATCGAGACCATCCTGATTAATACTGTGAAACCCCATCTCTACCAAAAATACAAAAAGTTAGCCAGGCATGGTGGTGGGCGCCTATAGTCCCTGCTACTAGGGAGGCTGAGGCAGGAGAATGGTGTGAACTTGGGAGGCGGAGCTTGCAGTGAGCTGCGATCACGCCACTGCACTCCAGCCTGGGCGACAGAGCAAGACTCCATCTCAAAAAAAAAAAAAACAAAAAACAGAAGACATCTATGCAGCCAACAGACACATGAAAAAATGCTCACCATCACTGGTCATCAGAGAAATGCAAATCAAAACCTCAATGAGATACCATCTCATGCCAGTTAGAATGGCAATCATTAAAAAGTCAGGAAACAACAGATGCCGGAGAGGATGTGGAGAAATAGGAACACTTTTACACTGTTGGTGGGAGTGTAAATTGGTTCAACCATTGTGGAAGACAGTGTGGCAATTCCTCAAGGATCTAGACCTAGAATTACCATTTGACCCAGCAATCCTATTACCGGGCATATACCCAAAGGATTATAAATCATGCTGCCATAAAGACACATGCACACTTATGTTTCTTGTGGCATTATTCACAATAGCAAAGACTTGGAACCAACCGAAATGTCCATCAATGATAGATTGGGTTAAGAAAATGTGGCACATATACACCATGGAATACTATGCAGCTATAAAAAATGATGAGTTCATGTCCTTTGCAGGGACATGGATGAAGCTGGAAACCATCATTCTCAGCAAACTATTACAAAGACAGAAAACCAAACACCATATGTTGTCACTCATAGGTGAGAATTGAATAATGAGAACACGTGGACACAGGGCGGGGAACATCACACACTGGGTCCTGTCATGGAGTTGGGGTCTGGAGGAGGGATAGCATTAGGAGAAATACCTAATGTAAATGACGAGTTGATGGGTACAGCAAACCAACATGGCACATGTGTACATAGGTAACAAACCTGCACATGGTGCACATGTATCCTAGAACGTAAAGTATAATTAAAAAAAAAAAAAAAAAAGAAATTCCAAGCAAAAAAAAAAAAAAAGAAAAAATTCACACACACACACACATACACACACACACATGTATGCTCATGTATGTTTCCAGTGTTTATATAAATATGCAATATATTGAACAATCTAAATTATTTGAGACATACACTAAAGTTTTGATCAATTATAGATACTTTATAGAAGTCAATTTCTCTTTTTTAATGGAGATGATAATTTTGACACAGACATATGTAAACGATGAGAAAAATATCTGACTTTCAAGGTGAGAGTTATATTTGAATTAGTTAAGAAAAATAAAATGTCAGCAAACTAAGGAAAAGAGGATAGATTTACAACACTTTGTAAAAAATAGGCAAAATAAGATGATGGAAGCTTCAGAATGCTTACATTTTATAAGCACAAAATCTCACAAAAGTGAGATTATCTGAGAATATAGAGTTAATTTGACCAGGTAGAGTTAGGTTTTGAGGAAGTGAATTGTACATTTAGGTTGCCCTGGCAACAGGGATATCTTCTTATGCTGACATTATAATTGGAAAAACCATTTGAAAATTAAGTAAACTGTAATTAGAGTGGCCCGATCTCCCTTGGAGGTACAATTGGAAAAGGGTTTGGGGCAGGTTTATGCCATCCACAAAAATGAAGTCATGAGAGAGAACAGTTGAGTTGTGCTTAGAAGAGAGAAATTGGGCCTTATACTCAAGAGTATCTGAGTATGGCACAAATCTTTTGCTTTTTTCCCACTGATTTCAGTTGAAGTTGGGGAAAATAAATAGATTGCATAGATGTATGTTTATATTGTCTCAACTGCTGTATATTAGTTAGAATCACTGCTGGAATGGAACCTTGGACTTGGAAACAGTGGGAACTCATTGTTTTCTGGATGCGTGTGAAAGGCGGCTTTTGACTCAAGGTCTCACAGCAGTCTGTGCTCTGGATGCTTCTCTAGCTCTTATTAGCACGTGGAGACTGGATATATTCCAGGCTTACAATGATTCTACTTCTATTACATTTCTTTCAGTATGAGGAAACACATTGTCTTCAGAGGCCACAACATTCCACTAAAAGCTGCACTTTTGCTAGAAAGTTCTTTCTTATTCTGAGCTGAAATTTACCTCCCAGTAACTTTAATTGATTAGAATCACCTATAGCAGTTTTAAAAACATTTTAATCTACTCTTGAGCTTTAATGACTTTAAGCGAATGCCTCTTATACAGTAATGTGTTTAACATGATATGTTTAAATATGTCTGTTAGCAATTGTGCTTTTATTAACTATTATAAATAAGAATAATATAGTCCTATTATTAGCAATAATAGTCTATCATTACTTGCACTTACGTACTTACCACTTTATATTTTTATAAACACATAGGTACAGCAATTTCCCTGCCTACGAGTCTCTCCAGGCTGGAGAATAAGTGTGAGGTACTGAGAGGAGAGGAGAAGTAAGGTTGAACTCATCATTTGATTGATTTCAGGCTTTTTCTTCTTTGTTGCTCTGTTAACCACCTACAGCCAAAGGATGAGGTTAGTCTCAGGTGGTACTCAGATGGGATGCATCAAGCTTGAGGGGATCAGTGACATCTATTTTTAAACATTATGATTTGTGAAAAATCAATTTTGCCTTTTGCTCCCTTGTTTTGATTTAGTCCAATTCTCTCTTTTTGTAGAAAACTAAGCCTCTGTACAAATGGCTGGTCTAAGAGCATCACAGCTTTCCTACCAAGTTGTCGTTTTTCTCATCTTAAAAAAACCCCGAAAAATCTGGTCTAATAAAACATTGGTGTTTTGTTGTTGTTGTTTTTCTCTGTAGAGGATATACACCAGCAACGTGAAGCCTCTAGCTACCTATTTTGGTTTCTCTTATATATCAAGATTGCCTGTTTGATCCAGAGAAAGGGAGCAAAATAAATGAAATGAAGTCATTGATGTTTTTATGTAATTGGCATTTTCTCTCTTTTCACACACAATTAGATGGAGTTCATTCTGTAATACTGGCTTAATCCCTGCTACTAGAGAATTTCAAAGACAACTCATGCTGTGAATGTGAGGTGAGAGCTAGGTGAATGATTAAAATAGGGCAAATTTGACCCTATTGCTATTATTTCTAAGAGCTATGGTAGAATCGTATCTTGAAGGATACTTCAAAGTTCTCTAAAGAAAAAATAAATAATAATAGGAACACTACTAACAGTACATTTTCTAGGATAAAGGCACGTTAGATCATTTGAGAATAGTTAATTGAAATGACAGACTTTAGAAGTCAGGTTTCAGAAATGTATATTTTGCATGCAAATAGTATAGACAATAGTTTTTAGCGTAAGAGAAAAGACAGCAACTACCGGGTAAATTTTCAAGGATTTATTTGGCAGTATTTCTTCATGAGCATGTACAGCATCCAAATAAGCTAATAAAATGCTTCAACTCAGTAAACAGCTGCTTACAAAAGGATTTTAAAGATAAATATCAAAAGAGAAAGATGCTTTAAAGGTTAAATAAATTATGGAGTAAATTAGCATTAATAACAAGTTATAAGGAAATTAGAATATTTTTCATAATGTTCACTGTTTCATAATGAATTGTTCACAACAAATAAATCTTGATGAAAAGCAAGATTTGTTTATGAATTGTAAAGAAAATGAAATAATTTATAGTAGAAATAATGGTCAAAAGGTGGTTAGAGGGAAAAGGAGAAATACAGTATATTAATAACCTGAAGTTTATTAAAATTTTTACTTTGTTTTTAGTAAGAATGAGTAGGTGAAATTTACAAGTGAAGTTAGATAACAAAATAGCTATTGTTTCTTCAAATTCAGTTATCTTAAGACAATTGAAAGTAATTCAAAATATATGCTACAAAAATTCTCCCATAACAGTGTTAATTAGGTAATATGACAAACGCATCAACACCTTAAAATTAATGGAATATGATTTAATAAACTACTTTTTGCTGGAGAGGATTAGTGTAGTTTAATAGAAAACAGTGCTACATCTCTTTATTCACAAGTATTCAAATTAAATTTTATATTAATTTTACTTACAAAAATAATCATGTATATAAAATAGGAAAAATGCAGGCAATCAGAAAATGATATTCACTAATGTAACTCACAATTCACAAAGCACAGCCTTGTATATTATTTTATTGTGCAGGGTAGTAACACGAATTCACTTAAACTGACATCCTGTCAGTATTTGCCTTTTTCCACTAGGAAACATAACAAGACAAATGTTTGAGCTGCAAACACATTTTCTCATTTAATAGCCACTAACAGCCATAATTAATTCTTGGAAACTGTAATTCAATCAAGTGTGATTATAATTAAACATATACACACAAAGATGATTATGAGTCTTTCTGGCAATAGTAGATAAAGTTATCTATTGTTGAAATATGATCACTATTTTTGACTATCGGTAAAAGTATTAATTTCTGGTCAATAGTCATTTTCACTCTTAGATTAGGCTGGAATATAAGTGGCTATGTGGAAATATGCATCCTAGTATAAAAGTTTGCCCAAAGATTTTTTTTAAAGATAGGTACACAGACTCTAATTTATTAAATTTCAACATATGAGTTTGGTTAGTTTTTAAAAATATTAAAGAGATTATAATTACAAAGAGGGAGAAGGGAAAATAAAGATGACAAAGAGAAAAGAGCTAGAGAAGGAGGGAGAGATGAATAAGCAGAGGAAATAGTGGTGGGGTGGAGTGGAGCAATGCAGAGAAATACAAGGATAGTCACTACAAAGATAAGAACAATAGAGAAGAATTCAAGGGGAATCATGTTACCTCAGTAGAAGACTCTATAATCAGAAAGCCATAAATATGGGACCCACTATTTTTTAACTTAAATTATTTGATAGGAATTGAGGTTAGACTGTAATATTGGACACGACTCAATTGTGAATTCAACGCATATGTAGATTTTATTGCACTTACCATTCAATATGATTATTCACATCACCTTTGTTTCATAATTTAATTTTAAAAAACTGGATTTAAACTATTAAAAATTATAAAATTAATTACATTCAGCCTCAACCTGTTGAAACAAACCTGCTAGCATGACCCCTGGTGGTAGTCATCTATAATTTGTATTAGGGCTGGATATTTAGGTCCCAGAAATTTCTGCATGCTGGTTAATATGATTAAAAAAAAAATAGGGTGGGTAAATTAGGCCTTTCTGTTCTGTGTTTCATGTTAATTGAATATTACAGTGTGCAAGACACTCTGCTAGGCATGTATTAGTTTTATTCCTGGGTTTGGGCAAATATCTGGGAGTGGAATTGCTATGATATATACATATATATCTCATATAAATATATATATATCGTAGACTCCGGTAGTGGTGAGAAGTATAACAAACACAGAGAAGTACATAAACTCTAGTTATATAGATAATGAATTTTAGAAAACTGAACATATAACCACAAGCAGCACAGAGATAAAAATATTAGCAGAACCCCAGAAGTCCCTCTTGTGCCCCTTCTAGTAACCCCTCAACATGTCCCCCTCAATAGAATAACATTCCATTATATGAGAATATCACAATTTGTTTACTCATTCTCTTGCTGATGAATAATTAAGTGTGCTTTTCAGTGTTAGGATACTATAAATAGTGCTTCTATGAATTATATCTTTACATGATTTTTGGTGAATATCTATACACGCATTTCTCCAGGGTATATTCCTAGGAATAAAATTGCTGAGTTATAGGGATATAAATGTTAAACTTTCATTGATACAGCCAAAACGTTTTCTGATGTGGTTATATTAGTTTACACTCTCACCAACACTTCCACTCAGTTGTTCCACATACTTACCAACACCTGGTACTATCTTTTTCATTTTAGCCTTTCTGATACAAATGTACTGGCATAGCATTATGATTTTAATTTACACTTCTCTAATGCCTAATGATTTTTAGCACATTTTCATATATTAACTGTGCATTTGTGTGTCATCTTTTGTGAGGACTCTTTCCATTATTTTCTCTTATTGATTTGTAGGAGTTCATTATATATTCTGGAGACTTTCTGTTGTTATATTTATTGTGAATAATTATTCTGCTACTGGCTTGCATTTAGCAGCTTTTTTGAGGAATAATTTACATGTCATACAGTTGCCCATTGTAACTATACAGTTCAGTGATTTTTTTTAGTACATCATGCAGATGTACAATCATCCCTACGATTCAGTTTTAAGGTACCTCCTTCACCCTGAAGTTTCCCTCATACCTGTTTTCTGTCAGTCCCTGCTTCAACTTCCATCTGCAACCACTGATCTATGTCAGAAAGTGAATATTCTCATGTTTCTGCATAGTTAGGACTTTCTGACAAATGTTACTGGCACCTGGGTCAAAGGACAAGCTCGGACGTTGAAGTGTCTTACACGGGGAATTATCTGCTCTTAAAGAGTAATAAAACTTATTTCTGTCAGAGCCAACTGTTTGCATTTTGGGGTACTTTCCCCTCTCTTTTCTTCAGAACATTTATTTACAGTCCAAAGGACTCTAAAAGACCAGGGAGCAAATGTTTCTCTCTCAGGAAGGGAGGAGAGGGGGGGCATTTTATTTATATTTTTACATGTATATACACACACACACACACACATATATGTGTGTGTGTATATATATATATTTCCAGATTCATAATTTTAGGCTTCCTCTCCTATGATGCGACCCCTGTACATGTAGTGCTAAACATGTGGCTTTCCTTGCATCACCTATGTGACACTGCTGCCGTTGCTCTAATGAACAATGATGACTCTGAGTTCCAGAAACTTCATGGTTGCATTCAGGATAACAAGGAATAAATACAGATCATAAAAACTTACCAAGTTTACTGACAAGAATGGGATCCTGTTTGAAACGTGGTTTTCTGAAAGAGATAGAGGATGGCCCCCAGGCTAACTAACAGGATTTGAAAGAAGACAGCAAGAGCCAATAGCAGACAGATTGAAAGGATTGGAAGACAACTGTTGGTCGAAGGCTGGGGGTAGGTTGGAACAAGCAGCCCAAATGGTTTTAGGTTTTAGAGAAGGCTTTTAGTTTTTGCCTTCTCCTAGCAAGAGAAGAAAGTTTCCAGGAATTCCCAACGTTGGGCTTTTGGTGGGTGGGTAGAGAATGTTAGAAATCTATGTTGTTCGCTCCTCTACGTAAGAAGAGAAGAAATACCCAAGGTAGGCTTTGGATAGGTTCCAAATAGAAGTTAGAAGTTACCTTATTCACTGCTCTCTCTTCTGGGCAGAAAGAGAAAGCATTAATTAGTTTCCAAAGCTGAAGCGGCTTTGGACATTGCAGCTGCTAAACTGCTTGGACCTGAAGGGAGAGGTCGCTCACTTACTCAGGTGGGAACAATTTGTTGGCTTCCTGATTGCTCACTCCCACTCTGATCTCAGCTCCTTGAAGATTTAGGGGTGGGGCTCAGGTCTTCTCGTCACCAGAAGGCTGAGATAGCTCTACACATTCATCCCTTTATGCTGGGAGAACTTTGGAAGGGAGGAATTCACTTGTTGATACCTCTGTTGTGTTGGACATAGCTATAATGTGCCTAGTTCTGTGGCAGAAACGGATGTGGGACTTGGGTATGGAGAAGGGTGCCAAGAAAGGAAAATGCGGAGTTATGGTTGCATGTGAGTTCAGAAAGAAATAGCCCTAGCACAGCCGGGATGCTGAGAAGTGCAGAGGCAAGGGGCCAAATAAAAAGGTAAGGGGAAAAACCTCTCCACCCACCTCACCTAGTCTCCACTGCCACTGCAGCCGCCATGGCTCCCAGCTGGGAGAGAGCAGGATTCCTCAGAAGCTGTTACCTTAATCTCTGAAACACTATGTTAACTGTTAGGATCTTGAGCAAAACTTGAAGAAAAGAAAAAAAAAGTTTAATAAAACACTGTATTGTTTTGTTGCTATTATGTCTGACTGTATAGTAGAAATAATTGCAGGACTTTTTATGCTTGTAATTCCCCACCTCATAGGTGCTAGAGGGGATTATTTAATCAGGAATAACTAAAAATAGAGAAGTTTTAGTGGGATCTGCCTTAGAGACAGAATAACTCGCTGACTGAGGACTTAACGCTGTTTGCCCAAAGGAAGCCTCTGGAAATTCTGGTGATGATGACATAAAAAATATGATTTCAGATACTAAATTAAATCAAGACTTTTTAAAAACCTTGGTTATAAAAAGTTTTTTTTCTCACAGTTTAGGATTTAGAAGGTCAGCTGAAGGTATTCCCTCTTCATCCTCCATGTTCAACCCTGGAGTTGAAGGACTTTAATTCTTAAAGCATTGTTTCTAGAAAGATTAATATGATGGAAGTGATATTAAAAATTATTTTTGGATTTTTATAGTGAAAGACAAATTTTACTTTTGTTTGATTGTGCAATAAGATGCTCTCTATTTACAATTATCAGCTGAATAATTTCTACAAAGAGTGGATGGGTAGACATTTCTAATATGCCTTTGCTATTCTGTTGTTTGTTTTTCAATTATTGGGATTGATTTTACCTGAAATTGCATAAACCAACTGGCAAAAAATGTTACAGGATTGCAGTAAATTTGAATATAAGGAAATTTCAAATCATAGATATGAAATTGAAAGTTAGGTAAATACGTTCAAATCTACCTAATCCCCAAAGGCAACATTCAGGTTCTGTGCTTTAAATAATACCATGTTTAACCAATGAATCAACCAAATTTATAGAGATGCTATGACTAGTAAAATATTTAAGAAAAATATATCTTTAAAAAAGCAGAATTTCTGCTTTGCCATATTGGAGAGGTTTGTAATAGAATACCCAAGGATGTGAGGTATATTCCATTTGGCTTTATAATTCTATGAAGACATAGAGGTTTATTTGCTAATTATATTTTTTTCCTTTCATGATTTGGTACAAAAAGTTATTGACAATTTAAGCCCTCATCTCTTCTTTCTGGGAACTCATTTAAGCTAATGTATTCTGTAATATTCCAAGTAGCGTTAGAATAATCATGTTCTATCCTGTTATGTAATAAAGATGATAGATAAAATTTGCTCTCAATTTTGTATAATTTTTGCTTTGCTTTTGCTGTAACAGCATGTTCCTATAATTATACAATATTAGAGTTAGTTTTTTATAGTGTTAGAAATTTCTGCATTTCATATCATTGCTGCTAAAGGTATTAAGGATGATTAGTTCTATTTTTCAACAATGAAATCCCTGTACCAGAAATAGAAAGTGGAAACTTAGGCAAATGTGGCCGAACATATGGATAAATGTGATTATCTTATTTATTCACTCAAAAACATTGAGTGCTAAGTATGAGTAGGACACCATTTTATATACTGGCCATGCACATGTAAACAGAACTTATAGAAATCACTTTTCTTAAGAAGCTTATATTCTAGGGGAATGAAACAGACAATAAGGAAAACTTGTGAGTAAAATCTGAAGCATATTAAATGCTAACGAGGAAGATCAAGCTGGAAAGTGGGATAGCCATGGTGGCAGGATGGCAGGGATGAGGTGTTTGGTTATTGGGTTCATGGCTGCATCTTCTAGGAGAATGTACACTAAAAAGGCAGGGGCACACCCGAAGGCAAGGACTCTGCCTGATGTCACTTGCCATCACATCCCATGCACACCATTACACGGGGCACTTGACAAATGCTGAATGAATGGATGGATAAACTTGGTGTAGAGTGAATCCTCCCGTTATCCTGATCTACTCTTTTTTCACACTACTTTATATAGTATATAATGTTATAATTAGTTGTGTTTATTATTTATTGTCTGCTTCACTCAGCTGGAAGATAACCTGCCCAAGGGTAAGAATTTTTATTCATTTCATACACTTATATATCCCAAGATCCTAGAACATTGCCTGAGAGAGTAACATTCAGCATGCATTTGTTGAATGAGTGAATGGATTCTATGAAGTCATTGCATGAGGAAATAAAGTAGCTATTAGTTTACCATAGAGGAATTGTGCTGCTTTTGGCAAGGAAACTTTTTCCTGCCAACATCACACATTCTGCTACTGACAAATTCACAATTTGTATGTTCAAAAATGGTATGAATAAAATGCTTAGGAAGCTAATCCTGATGCGAAATTCATGTGCCTTAGAAAGTCAAGAAACACCTGCACATGAAAATACATAGCATTTTTAGTTATATTAGCCTTAAGCTGGAAACAACCCAAGTGTCCATTAACATGTGAAAGGATAAATAATGGCATATCTATATAATAAAATACTGTTCAGTAATATAAAGAAATAATGTGGAGACATGCACACTAATATGGTATATTCTCACAAAGGAATGTTGAAAGTACAAAAAAGTATAATTATTCAACTATCAATGACAGTGATCCTCTGTGCTTAAAAATTTTAAAAGGGGCCTGGTCAAGAAAACAAAAATATCCATTCAATTTTTAGAAAAATGAAGAAAGAGTATGTAAAAACAGATGAAACAAGTTCTTTAGTTAGACCTGACAGTTGACAGGCCTGGGGTAGATGTTTTCCCTGGCTGAAAGGTACTACAAATATTTTCGTTGTTGATGTTCTCATTGGAAGAAAATGTTTTTATATCCGTTCTCAACCCAGAAACACAGCCATATTCAAAAATTATTTTCTGACAAAGCTAATGAAGTTTCTTTTGAAGCCCTAAGAAAGATCAGAGGTTTGAAAGAGGTGCAGTTTACACTTGAAAGAACCACAGGCAGCCTAGAAACGCATCTTGAAGATCACAGTTTAGGAAACTAACACCTGAGAATGAATTCCCCGTATTAACATGGCATCAGTGATTAGGGCACAAAACTCAAGGACACAGTGTTTTCCTTCCTGTCCATCTTGAAATTCCTAGTGATTTGCCAACAGCATTTTTAGAAACATTTTTGTTCATGACTTATATATGACTATTAGAAAGGATTTTAATTTCTTGAGGGCAAGACACTGAGACTTCTCGTAAACCACATCCTGCCTAGAGCCCTGGGCAGGTGGCAGGTACTCTTTAAAACAGCAATCAACATCCATGAAGCCATTTCCAGTAGAACACTGTGGGCTAAATTATTTTCACTGAGAAGATTATAATCATTTATAGAGAACTTAGAATTACACCACAATAGGTGATACCTACCGGTATTTCATAATCCTAATTTGCCTCTTTGCTTCTTTTTTTGTCTTTCTAGGAACTTCTAGAAGATTCTATTTTTACACTGTGTTTCCAATAACAGTATAGTTCCTCAGAATGCTAGTCCTGTGCATTGTGCCACAGAGAACAGTTTTGTGGTGAAATTATGAAATACTGTATAACATTTTCCTTCTGTCAGGGTTACAATGCAAGCTAAGATTTTAAAAATTCTAACAAACATCTGCATTAAAGTGACTCCTTTGACTTTCTTTAACCCAACATCTCCCAAACTTACTTTCCTCAGAATTCTTTTTTAGTGTAAAGATGTCTATTTTTTAAAAGTGTATAAGATACCATCTATTTTAAGACATGTTATTTATGTGCCACTGGGAAAGGAAAACATGAACAATATGCCTTTATTTTTAAGACTCATTTAAAGGATACTGTCGACAAAACACAAACTTTAGGAAATACAACTTTATACTATAAAATAAACTGGAGCCATATATTCTAGAAATAAAACATTAAAATTAAAATTCTTTAAATCATCTTATCCAATTTAGTAATTTCAGTACTAGATTACAGATTCTTTAATACATTTTCAGAAATTGTGAGTTGTGATATAAATGTATTATATCAGTCCTTTGAGCTGTGATATAAATGTGTTTAATGGTATGCTGTCATACCACCACACACATTTTCTTATCACAGTTTTAACTTCAAAGATCACAATTCTAGCTATCTGTGACTTTTCAAGTGTATACCGCGAGGCTTCGAGGCCTCTGTATTAGGAGAGGGCACTTCAAAGAACACACCAGGGTCTACAGGAACCACACCAATCTATGCTCATTGGTGACCCATGATAAACTTTATTACTGATAATACTCCTTTAATTATCCTCATGACGTTTGCATGTGTGGTTTCCAAACAAGATAACTTACTCCAGGCAGGATCCATATATTCCATTTCTCTGTATCTCCCCACAGTGTCCACTTTGTATAAGAGTAAGGTTATTACTCTTAATGGCAAAAACTGCAACTACTTTTGCACCAACCTAATATAAATGTTAGGTTTTTATATTTTATAATAATAATATTATTAATATGGGAACATCTTTCTCCATGTCATAGCCAAGTGGAAGCATCTATCTGTAAAATCATATTACTGTGGTTGGTAGCAAACCATTCCTTCAACTGCCTATTAGTAAAGATCTTTATTTTTTAGGATGAGTGATACAATTTTATCTAGAAGTTAGATCAGAAAAGCCACAGTAAATTTTCTAGTGCCATAAAATAAATCATTTTAATAATTAAGATACATAAATAGTTTATGATAGAAACAATAAAGTTGTCTCAATTCTGCACAAACATTGAATTTCCAAGTAATTTGTAAGGAATATATTCATCTTATTACATTCAAAATCATGGTTGAACAATGATGATTATAATGTTTTCTGAATGATGTTTTTATAGTCTATGAATTCGCACAGTATTACAGTAATTCATAGTATTACAGTGCTTGGTAATTTGAAGAAATGAAATAAAACTCTTCTAATGGTATGCAGGAAATAAAAATAAAATAATTAAAGTCATTTGCATAACTTTTTATGACAACAAAATAGTATTTTTCTGTAAAAATAAATTAGGTTTTTTTATACTGAAATGTTCTTCTATTAAAGTGTTTAGAAAATAGTTACATTCATTGTGGGCAGTGTGCTCAAACATTCTTATTTGCCATTCCCTCATGCATGATAAAATGAGGTGCAAGCTGTTCACATGTGAGAAAAACAGCTTTTCACAGGAAAAGAAACATATATATATATATATGAAATAGAATTAATTTAGAAACCCAAGTGTCATACGACAGAGATACAAAAATTCACAAAGAAAATATATTCTTCAAGGCCTTTGAGGTGACACATCTTTGACTATAATTTATCAAAGGTAGTTTTAATCATGCTACCCTGTAACTTCCATCAAATTAGCATGCTTGCGGATGGTAGGTTATTGTACTCCTATAATTTAAAGCAGTGTTTGGTCAGTTGACTGAAGCACAGCAGTCGAACTCAGGACTCACCACGTTTTCTAAAGGAGCAAGAGAAACAAACATCTCCACTCTAAGCGTGGTTTGCAAGAGTAGCACCTTTGGCACTGAGCAGAACAGTTTTCGGTGTGGCAGCCAGGTGACAGAAGTCTCTGGAGTGGCACAGCATGAAAACAAGCCTGACGCTTAGGGCAGCGATATTATCGAGCCAAATTTGCTGGTTTACCTAGGAAACAGATGAAAGATAAGAACTGATTAAAGTTTAACCAAACAGGAAATATTGCGCTTATCCACAAGTAACACCTGAATGGCAAGTTGAACCTGAGACTGTTTTCTGTTGTTTCCTCTTCTTCTTTATTTTGCTTTTCTTTTGCTTTTTCTCAGCCCGATTTTTGTTTGACTTCTTTTTCTTGGTTTCCTCTTTATACCATGGCCCCCAGACCCCTCCATTGAGCCGAGGGTTACTTCTGGGGTCTTTGGGGGGATACCTGACCGGCACTGCAGTTTTGTTGAACTGTGAGAGCCTCCGTAGGAGCTTCTTCACGATTCCTGGATACCTGTTAGATAGGTCCACCCTCTCATATGGGTCGGCTGTGATGTTGAAAAGCCATACACTTTTGCCAGTTGACAAGGTAATCCGTTCATTGTGCCACCGGTTCGGTCCCAGGTTGCTGAAAGACTGAGGGGGCACCCAGTCACTGTAGCCAGGATTTCCTGTGAGCAATTTCCAGTGCTGCACTCTGATGGCTGACTGGATTGCAGTGTTCCAGATCCCATAGCCTGCTGCCCAGGAGCCATTTTTTGCCTTGGTGTATATGGGGTCAATGTTATGCAAAATATCTACTCGGGGTGAGCGAAGACCCTCACTTATGGTCTCCCAGATATCATAGCCATCTAGTTGAATATCCTCATCAATCTGTCCTTCAGCCAGTGAAATCAGAGTAGGGTACCAGTCAGTGATGTGCACAAGTTCCTTACACACTGTTCCCTTGTTTTTCAGAAGTGGGCTATGCACAAAGCCTACAGCCCGGATCCCTCCTTCCCAATATGTTCCTTTGCTACCTCTGAGAGGCCAGTTACTCCCTCCTGCTGTAGGCTGGCCACCATTATCTGAAGAGTAAATGATGATGCTGTTGTTATAGAAACCATAAGTCTTTAGAGCCAATGTCACGTTGTTGATTGCTTCATCTAAGCAGGAAAGCATGGCAGCATATCTCCTCCTGTTTATGTTGATAATGGATCGGTAGTGTTCAAAATACCTGCCAGGAGCTTGCAGTGGCGAATGAACAGCTTGATAGGCGATATATAAAAATATAGGCTTTGTGGGGTTATGGGAAGCTAAGATTTGCTGTACTCTCTGAGTGTACATCTGTGTGGAGTATATGCCATTGTCATAGTCCCAGGCAGCATTGTCGTTTTCATACAAGTCATAGCCACACATCCCAGGACTGTCACATTTGTAGTGTGTATAGTAATCCCCACTTCCCAAAAGGGAACCAAAAAAGGTATCAAATCCTCTTTTGGTGGGCATGCATTCTTTTCTGTAAAAACCCAAGTGCCATTTGCCGACCATATGCGTTGAATATCCAACCTCCTTCAGTTTCTGAGGTAGGGTGGCATTGTCCAGAGGTAAACAGTTGGGTTGAGTAGGTCTTATGATAGAATGTTGAAGTCCGGTGTGTATCTGATACCTTAAGAAAAGAGAAAAATTTTATCAGGGCAGGATAAAAGAGATATTGTACATAAAACAGTGATCCCTAAATTAAATAATGTTTCTATGGGGATCATTGTGAAATTATAATTGACCCCAATGATAAATGACCAGTTCAGTGTTTCTACTCTTTACTCACAACTCTTACTCTAATTAACTTCCTATTTAACATTTGAAATACATTTCAATCTAAACCAGCACTTTTGAAACTAAGTTTTTGCCACTTATCTCAAAGTCTTTTTGAGACGGAATCTTGGTTTTCACCTAGGGTGGAGTGCAGTGGCGTGATCTCGGCTCACTGCAACCTTCACCTCCCAGGTTCAAGCAATTCTACTGCCTCAGTCTCCCCAGTAGCTGGGATTACAGGCATGCACCGCCACACCCAGGTAACTTTTTTGTGTGTTTAGTAGAGACGGGGTTTTACCATGTTGGCCAGTCTGGTCTCAAACTCCTGACCTCAGGTGATCTACCTGCCTTGGCCTCCCAAAGTGCTGGGATTATAGGCGCAAAGCCATGGTGCCCAGCCTCAAAGTCTTTTAAAGTTCTTATAATGGAATTAATTTGAATAAACTTTAATCTCTTAATTATATGACTGAAAACTGACAAGATAGGAGAAAAGATATATAGAATCAGAGTATTATTTTATTATTGCTTTTAACCTAGGAGCCTTCTAAATCATTAGCTCCTAAATAGTTTCCTGAAATCATTTATTTCAAGCTAACTATGAATTACTAAAAATACATGGAAAAATTGTAGAAAAATCTCCTGTTTGATTGTCAAACAATAGTTCATTCTTAATAGCTAATTTGTTAGATCTGTGAAATGAGAAAGAGGTTTTTGACTACACAATACATTATTGTTTAAAAATCATTTTAGAATAAATGTTTTAGCTAGTGCTACAAATTATATTTTTCAAAAAATAACAGGTAATAAGTCCTTATGTATGTTTCCCACAGTGTCTCTTTTTAAAAAATTATGATCACTTATAGTCTAAGAAAGCATAACACTTTCTGATATGTTAAAAATTAAGTGAATGTTAATTTCTTGCATTTTTCTCTTTCCAGTGGTATTTTGCAAAGGGGGTTTTCCAAGAAGGGGTTATTATTACACAAGTGTATGAATTTTCACTTGGGCCAAGACATACCAGTTCGTTTCTGACATTTTGAAACTGATTGATTCTATAGTTATAAGTACAAGAACACTTTTAAAATAGAATATATAAAAATGAAAATAAAATTAAGGTTGTAGAAAATTGTCAGGGTAAATATGTAGATATTCTTGGAATCAAATTAAAAAAAAAATTGAGGTCAAAAGCGACCTTTTTCACAGGTATTTCACCTGAAAGGCCAACATGTTATACATGCCTTGGATGAATAGTTCTATTTATTTTTAATGTTTTAATAATAGCATGATGAAACTATGAGCTTTTTGAAGTGTTAATTGCAACACACACTGATGTTTCTGTGGGTGCTGGAGTGATATCTGATCACTATTGCAAAGCAGCATTCACATGGACCCTATTTACTCTGCTGATCATTTAGCTGTCAGTTTTGCAATAGTCATGGTCATGGTAATTTAAAATGTAAGAAACTCCCAAAGAAATAGTCATTTCATAAACATCATAAGTACCAAGTTTAGAAGGCATTGTTACTGTTCTTGATCTTTTTTTTTTTTTTTTTTTTCAGACAGAGTCTCGCTCTATCGCCCAGGCTGGAGTGCAGTGGCATGGTCTTGGCTCACTGCAACCTCCGCTTCCTGGGTTCAAATAATTCTCCTGCCTCAGCTACTCGAGTAGCTGGGATTACAGGTGTACACCACCACACCTGGCTAATTTTTGTAGTTTTAGTAGAGATACTGTTTCACTATGTTGGCCAGGCTGGTTTCGAACTTCTGACCTCAGGTGATCCACCTGCCCCGGCCTCCCAAAGTACTGCCACTGCACCTGGCCTGTTCTTGAAAATTTTTAGTCCAGTCCAGGATCCAAAACATTCACTTGTGAAAAAACTAATTTTAGACACAAGTGGATGTTTTCTAAAATTAGAAAAGACTAATTTTTCACACAAGTACATGATAAATTAGTAAATACCCATTAATGGAAACTCGGAGGAAATTAAAAAGGAAGACATCTATATGGGTAAAATTTTTGGGAATCATTTATGGGGATGAGTTATTAACAAAATAATTATGTTATGCAGAAAATGGATTTGACTGGGATGGCTATTCAATTCATCAAATGGTAAACCAATTAAGCATTTCTAATTAAATTGGTCATTGTCTCACCTATTGACAAAGGCAACAGGAAAAGAGGCTTATGAAAAACATAAAATACAGGAAACGTTTGCAGAAAATAAAAGAGAAGGCAAGAAGAGGTTTGCTGCTTTCAGAAAATGGTGAAGCCTTCGCAGATAAATAGGAGTTCAGAGCTATTAATCAACTATGAGTTTTCTGTCTTCTGTAGAAAGTAGAATGGTTTTTAAATTGGAAAATGTGGAACCAGCAACATAAAAGTTTGACAGCAGCTTGTAACAGGGAAGAGGTTTTCAGGGCAGCTCCTGTTTCAATGAGTTCCAGCCTCTATAGTGGAATAGGAGGAAGTTTCACGTTATTTGGGGTGTGAGTTAAGGGTGTAGGTTTTGGAATCAAACAGACCTGGGTTTGAATTTGCTCCATTGCTTATTATCTTTGTGGTTTTGGGAAGTACTTAATCCCTCTGATCCTCAGTTTCCTCATCTGTAAAATAGGGATAATAATACATATTGGGTTGCTGCAAGCATTGGAAGGGAGCAGAGTCTAGTAAGGAGGGTACATTTCATCAGTGATAGCTTTAACAATTATCCCAGAGTGCTGAATTGGGTGTCACTAACATTTGCATAATGCTTTTTAAATTTATAGATGTTTATTCATATGCATTATTGCATTTAAGTTTCATTACAACAGTGAGAAGTCAGATTACTTAAGTTCATTTTATAGATGGGAAAATAGAGATGTAGAGAAGTTGTGGTTTTCTCCCCAACACCCTCAACCTGCCCCACCCAGTTGTGAAACTGATTCTTGATCAGCAGTGGCAAAGTCCGATGTTCTCTCTGTTCTTGTTAAGAGTTAATATCAGTACTTTTTGAAAAATCAAGGAGCAGAGGAAAGATGCCAGAAGTCTTGAGAAGCAAATCTGTTCTAACTTTCCAATTAAAGAAAGGAAGGATTTATAAACTGGATAGTGAGACTTATGTTGATCCCAGAAAAATTTGAGAATGATTTTTTTTTTAAAGTACATGATTTGTGAGTACTTCAAAAATAACAAATGAGACAAAGTCAAAAAAGAATAGTCCTGCCAAGTTAGCTTCATTGTCTTTTTAAAAAAAGATCAGCATTAGGTAAATAGCTTAGGAATGATTTAGCGTTTGAAAGGGCTGCCCATTATTCTTTTTTTAAATAAAATAATGAAAAATCAACTGTATGTTAGCACTTTAGTTGGAGATAAGAATGATAATCTTACACTTTAATGAAAGTCAATGTAATATGAATTTTTTTTTACTGATACTCTTCTCTGGCCTCCACAACTCTGTGGAGCAGGTAGGAGTGTTTCATTTAACAGAAAAAAAGAAAAGAAAGAAAAACAACTCAGAAAATAAGCCCTCACAGCACTACTCAAAATAGCAAGACTTGAAATCAACCTAAATCCCCATAAATAGGAGATTGGATAAAGAAAATATGGTACTTATAACCAACAGAATACTATGCAGCCATAACAAAGAACAAAATCATGTCCTTTGCAGTAACATGGATGTAGCTGGAGGCCATTATCCTAAGTGAATTAACACAGGAACATAAAGCTAAATACCACATGTTCTCACTTGTAAGTGAGTGCTAAACTTTGATTGCACATGAACACAAAAAAGGGAACAAAAGACACCAGGACTCACTTGACGATGGAGGGTAGGAGACAGGTGAGGATTGGAAAACTACCCATTGGGTACTATGCTCACTACCTGGGTGATGAAATAATCCGTACACCAAACCTCCGTGACATGCAATTTACCCATGTAACAAAACTGCACATGAACCCCTAGAACCTAAAATAAAAACTGTAAGGAATTAAAAGAACGAGACTAAAGAGACATGACAATTAAATGCAATATGTGGTTTTGAATTGGAATAGTTTCAATAAAGAACATATTTAGAGAACTGGCAAAACTTAAATGGGGTCTTGGGATTAAAATGGAATAACAATGTTTTCTGATTTTGATGGTTTTGTGGCTAACATAGGAGAATACTCTTGTTTGTAGGAAATACTAAAGTATTGAAGGTGATAGGACATCATGTTGGCTCTTAACTCTCAATTCAGGAAAAATGCTATTTGTGCTGTACTTGCAATTTTTCTATAAGATTGTCTCAAAATTTAAAACAAGTTGTAAGAAAATCTAACAGGGATAAATAAAAGATATTTTATTTAAAAATCAATTTTTTACATGTTAGCTGTATAAGACTATATCAATGGATCTGAGAAGTTAAATATATCAGACTACAAATTTAATAAAAAGCAAAAGAGAAAAATGAGAGCTATAATTGTAATTAATCTTTACATTATATAAAGGCAGTGTGTAAATTCTGATGAGTAATAATCCCATTATGTTAATTAGAACACATCTGAAAAATAGTATTCAATATTTAAGCATGTACCCCAATATATGTACATTTACTTATTTATAAATTACACTCAAGCATATTGTATTAATTTAGGAACATTATAAAACTTACACAGAATAGAAATTAAAAGGGATGAGATAAAAATAAATAAGTAGAATTTCTTATATTTCTTTTTGCATCCTTATAAATCATCTTGCATTACCCTTTGGTGTATGTACTCCAATTTGGAGACCACTGGTATAGAAAGTAGATTTTAGAAAGATGAGAGTTGAAACACAGATGGTTTAGAGAAGAATTTTTCTAAACAATTCTTCTAATTGTTTAGAAGAGATTGTTTAGAGATTGTTTAGATTTGTCTAGATCAAAGATTATGGTGGCTTGGACTACCATCTAGTGGCAGTAAAAATGGAAAGAGGTGGATGGATGAAATGTATATTTGGATTTAGAACTGATAGGACTAAATCAGTGAGAGAAGGATAGAAGGAGTGGAAAATAAAAGAATTAGGAATGATTTCTAGATTTGTTTTTATAACCTGGAGAGTGGTAGATAGTTCAACTCCTCTCTGTTTTATTTCAAAGTATAGAATTAGGACTAATGGTCAATATTATAAAGAGGCTGATTTCAACTCAATGTGAAAAATAACATTCTAAAAAAGAAAATAAACAAAAAAATTGTAAACAGGCTAGATAAGCATTTGCCAAGGATTCTGTAAAAGAGATTCCTGAATTAGAAATGAAGTCCTAGATGACCTCTGATATGGTTTGGCTGTGCCCCCACCCAAATCTCATTTGAATTGTAGTTCCCATAATCCCCACATGTCGTGAGAGGGACGTGGTGAGAGGTAATTGAATCATGGGGACAGTTTTCCTCATGCTATTCTCGTGATAGTGCGTAACTTCTCAGGAGATCCTATGGTTTCATAAGGAGCTTCCCCCTTCGCTTGGCTCTCATTTCTGTCTCCTACCGCCATGTGAAGAAGGGTGTGTTTGCTTTCCCTTCTGCCATGTTTGTAAGTTTCCTCAGGCCTCCTCAGTGTTGTGAAACTGTGAGTCAATTAAACATCTTTTCTTTATAAATTACCCAGCCTCAGGTATATCCTTATAGCAGCATGAGAACAGAGTACTACACCTCTAAGTTTCTTTCTAACTATAAGAATCCATGAGTCAAAGACTATTGCTCAATGTGTCAATAAAAGGTCTCCATTTAACATCAGAACAGCTTCACAATACCAAGTTTATAATATAATTTACAGATATTTCATAGGGAAGATTCCACAAATATCAATGATATATTTAACATTTATTTGTATAAGATGAAATTAGTTTAACAATAGAATTTTTATATAATACATTTCAAATGCTTGCATTACCTTTGCTAAAAAATAAAATAATTTTGAAATTTAGTAGATTTTTTTACAGTCTGTCTACCTTGTGAAGAAAATTCCGTATGAATAATAGTAAACCTAGAGTTGTTGCCAAATCTGTTAAAAGCAATCGCCATCATTTTAACTTTACTGCCAACTTAAAAGAAAAATGCTAAGTAGACATTTCAGCTTGGCATTAGAATATGTGAAGGTTTATAATTTTTTATATTAATTTGTATTACTGGGTGCTGGATACTATAGTCTATGAATTCTCCTTTGACTGAAAATATTGTCTAAGGTAATGCTATTGTTTTAACCTAATTACATATTTAATGTACTCTTGTAAGTGGGATAAAATATGAATACTAATAGTTTTATGCAGACTTTAAAGTCCAGAATGGTTAGCAAGTAAAAAATAGGCCAATAGTGGAGTAAAAATTCGTATTTTGAAGGGAAGAAAATAAGTGCAAGAGACTGTACTTTACAAATCAAATATCACTCAGATATTTATGTAGGAAGAATATAACTAATTTTCCGTATTCTGAAAGGTGTTTGCTTATGACTGCCTTCCAAAAGACTCTCTTGTCTATAAATACATTCTATTTATGGGCCTTAATTTTATCTTTCAGTTAATTATATCATCTGGAAAGGGGTGAAAGAGGGGCAGGCTGTGGCAACAAATCTATGCCTAGTTGTTTAATCTCATGAATGAGTGAGTTAATTGCTTGTTTAACACTCCTTCTATACTGTGCTAGCTTTGGGGATTATAACAGGTGAATAGGATGGTCTCTGCTCTCAAGGAACTCAGTGTAATTGGAACAGACAAACCATTAGGGCATTATTATGATAGGACTAAGTGTTACAGTAGAGAACCACAGCATTTTATGGGTGCTCATAGTAGAGTCAGGAAACCTCTCAGAAGAGGCCATGTTTCATTTGAGTTTTAGTGCATTCAGGAGTATTTGGGTGAGTGTGGAATGAAAGCAGGTAGTGCGAGCAGCTGAAACAACTTAGACAAAAGAGCATTCACAAGGGAAGGTAAATCTGATATGATATTTGCAGGAGGAGCCATCCAGGTGAAGAGTTGAAGGGAAGACAAAGAAAGTGTTTCAGTAAGTGTAGAATGTTTGAATGCAAAAAGTGAGAGAGAATTTGGGTCTCTGTAGATCAACAATTTATAATATTAGAATATAAGGGTAGAGATTCAGACATCTTGATGGGAGACTAGTCTATAGAGGTAAGTAGGTGTTCAATGATGGGTGCTGTATTAGAGGATAGAGCTGTACTAAGGTTTTCTTACTTAATGTGAAGGTCACAGGAAGTCACAGAATACTTTTGAAATGAGAATGATATAATTGAAGCTTTGCTTTGGAAAAATCAACTCTGGTTGTAGTGTGAAGAATGGATTGGAGTGCAACAAGACCTAGGCAGGAAGATGTGCCCTGATCTAAGAGATAAAGGGTGACATCTAAGACTGAGATTCGTTACAGTGAGGATGCAGTAAAGGGAAGATTAGATATTATAAAGAGAGACATTTGATAGGGTTACAGACTATATGTGGGAAGTGTGGGAGAAAGAAATGTTAAAGATGAGTCCAAACTGTCTGGTCTGGGTGGCCGGGTGAAAGGAAATCTTTGCATTGAGTTAAGAAATCCAGAAAAAAGGGATAGGAATAAATAGGAAGACAATGATTCCTGCCCTGCATTTAGCAAGAGGCACCTGTCAGATATCCACTTGGAGATGTATAGGATAAAGTAAAATAAATAATTGATGAATACATTTTAGCTGCTCCTGCCACACACATGCACAAAAGGGTAACTATGTGAGATGATGAATGTGTTAATTTGCTTCACCATAGTAACTAATTTAGTAGTTATGGATAGCCTATTATCATACTTTATACATTAAATATACACAATAAAATTTATTTAAAAGAAAATAGTGGTATGCTACCCAAATTAGGTACCATAATGTTTTTCACCTGCATTAAAGTTAAGATGATATGTATTTCTTAATGAAAAATAGTGGAAAGCAATGTTACAATAAAAATGCAGTTAATTTAATTATGAAATAGAGATCTGAGACTCATTAACTTTTAGGTGGTAGGTGAATTCATGGGAATTCATGTCATCATCTAAAGACAAAATGCAGAAGGCCATACATGGAGCCCAGGTAATACCATCATTTAGAAGAAAAGCAAGGAGCAGCATTAAAAGAGTCTGAGGTAAATCATCTACCCTGTGAGCTAGAGCAGTGGAAAAGAGTTTTAGAGTCAACTGCATCACTTACTATAGAGAAGCCAGGGAAAGTGAGAATTGCACAGCATCAACTGGATTTGGCAATAAGCATGCAGACCTTATAAGCTATTCTCTAGTAGAATGGTGTGGGAAGAAACTGGATTATAGTGGATTGAGACATGAGTGGAAAGTGAAAACGCATAGATGGTAAGCATACACTATTTCAAGATACGTAGATGAAAAAATAAAAGAATATGGTGGGATGATAAGTGCTGATGTAGAAAAGTGTTTATGATGTATTATTAAGTAAAAGACCATCTGGCTATGGCAGAATATCTATTGTATTATTACATTTTTACAATAAAAAAATGTATAGGTTCCATGAGGGCAGGAAGTTTGTTCACTGGTATATCCATATCACCTGAAACAATACATGGCTCATAACAACACATCAATTGTTGAATGAATAAATGAGAATGTGTATGTGTGTGTTCATAAAGAGATAAAGATGAAGAAAAATGTAAACATATATAGCAAACTGTTGAACATGATTATTTCTGGGAACATAATAATTGTGGGAGGAGAGAAGCTTTCAACTTGTTATGTAAATTTATAAATAAATAAAATTTAGATGATTAGGTTTCAAAAACAATAGCTTATTATACTCAGACTAATTGTATCAAGGCAACTAATTAATTTGAAATAAAAAAGATTAAATCTAAATGCCAAATGAATGGATACACTCACTCATCTCCTGTTCTGCCTAGCAGGGACATCTGCTCAGGAGATTACCTTCGGTCTAGACAAAAGGGGATGGAATGAGCTAAATAAATTCTGTAATTACCCCTGAAATCCAGAAAAAATGTATCTTTTCACTACACAAGCAGATGAGGAAACTTGTCAAGTAACTTTTAAAATTTCTGCCTTTGGATAATCTTTCCTAGTCTCTGCTATTTGTCCTTTCAATTGCCTTACTCATCCATTGTCGGTGAACCTTCAGGACACCAAAGCTTTTTCTACATTGATTACAATTTTCCTGGTCTCTTTGGAAACATAGCTACAAATAACACGCTATGTGATTGTTTTCTGGAAATAGTTTTCATCCAAAAATAAGTTTCTTTCCTACTAGATGGTCTTTTCTTTGACTCTTATTATCTCATGTTCTTTTCTCTTTTTTGGAATTATTTATTTGAAGGCCCATACTTCAAAAATTAAGATTTAATATATAAGTTACAGACTACCAAATACCTATTGACATGAATATTCACTTATATAATTAATGAATCTCTCATTTATAAAATTACTTACAGAATAAAATTTAAGAGTGAACTCCAGGGGTACATTTTAAAATTATCTAATTTACAGAGACTGTTTCAAGGATACATACACTCCATAAAGCAAATGGACCCACACTGTCAAAATAATATTTATATTTTTCTTGCTATTTTCAATATGTTCACAGAATAATATAAAATTAATTTTTAAAGAAATGTACTAGTTTTTATCTCCTGTATTGTAAGCAGAAATTGCACTTAGATGAACAGACTGGGGAGTAACTTAAATACGAAACTATTCCTGATACTACTAACTTTGCCCTATAGACAGAATGTGTTAAGGAAGATATCCTTAAGAAATATCATAGTAATATTAGTTAGAATCCTCAATGTAAGGTATAGATTGCTTAAAGAGAATTTAAAATCCTTTCATTTTTAGATTTTTATTTATTTAGTTTTTGAGATGGAGTCTTGCTCTCTTGCCTAGGCTAGAGTGCAGTGGCGTGGTCTCAGCTCACTGCAACCTCCACCTGCCAGGTTCAAGCGATTCTCCTGCCTCAGCCTCCCGAGTAGCTAGGACTACAGATGCCCGCCACCATGCCTGGCTAATTTTTGTATTTTTAGTAGAGATGGGGTTTCACCATGTTGGCCAGGCTGGTTTCGAACTCCTGACCTCGTAATCCACCAGCCTTAGCCTCCTAAAGTGCTGGGACTACAGGCGTGAGCCACCGCACCCGGCCTAAAACCTTTTAAATATTTTGAAAATATGATCTCTCACTCTGCTTTATATGAATTGGTCCATTAATATTTAGTTATTCTCATACGGGCAGGACTGCCATATTTAAGAAGTTTAACATTTTCTTTGTGCCTTTAACTTTGAAGAAAGAAACATTATCAAAATTTTCATATTTATGTTCACCAGGTGGCTTTTCCAGAAAACAGCCCAGCAAAAAAATGATAATGTTCTTCCATTCTTGAGGAGAATTACTTTCTTTTAGCCATGGTTAGGAAATATCTGGCAAATAACTGAGTGTCTTTGCACCTGCAGTTAGCCACACATAGATGAAAGTATTTAATGTCAAACTCATATGGACATATCAGTGTCTTAGTTGCAAGCCATGTGACAACAAACTGAAATTCAGCATAACTTAGTAGAGAAAATGGGGTAGTCTCCAGAAAAAAAAATCACAAATTTATTAAGTACCCACACTATTCCAGGCACTGTATTGTGGAGAAACATAAAGAATAGTGAGAGTTTATGAGAAATAACTCTGTAAGAAACATTGTGACATACTATATATCCAAAGTACACAATAAATTTTATGATTTAGAGAAAGTTGAGAAGATAATATATTTGCTTATTCTTCAAAACAGTTGAGTTTGTTGTACTGTCCGTTGATTATTTATAAAGGACATTTATAATTCTGTGTTATAAAGCAGTTTCAGCTGAAAATAAAGAGAATTATTGAGTAAACACTGCATTAATTTGGTATGACCAGACTCTCAAGGCTAGAGGCATCTGGGTATCATTGTAGGCTACAGTGATACCTGATTAATACTATCAATGTAGGCTACAGGTATCATTAAAAATAGTATATATGCTTAATTAACAGATATTAGATATTTTCCCTAAAATATAAATCTCTGAACTTGTAATCTATCTGTGACTTTGCCCTTTTATTAGCATCTTTTCTAAATTCAATAGTAATGGCTATTGGCTCTGTCTCTAATACAGATATTGAGCTATTTTGAATAGTTGAGGATTTATTATTATGGCAGTATTATTAAGCAATTAGTCCTGGCAGATCAAGATGTGGAATTAACATTTTATATTCTGAAGTGAACTTTATAAGTAGCTTTAAATGAGAGTAAGAAAATTAGCAAATTAAAATGGACTCCTTGCCCTGATATTTATTATAGATCATCTTTCCTCCTCTATTACATGTACAGTAGCATGGTTATAGCTGACTTAATTTTATATAATTCTTTTCATTTAATTTTCTCCTTTATGTAGAAAACTATGCAGAGTTTTTGTTTGAAATATATTGTAGGGATAATAATTTTTAAAACCAGAAATAAAAAGAAAAAATAAATACACCCTGAAGATCTCTAATAAATAAAACTTGTTGCCTCCAGGATGAAATTCTCCCCACTCTACCTCTGGATCAGAACATCTTTCTCATAGTTATCCTTCATCTGCTGCAGGTAAAATACTTGCCTCATTCCTTTCATCACTGAATATGAAAAGCAGATGGTCTGCACTCTTTCTACAACAATAGAGATCATATTTTTGTTCCCAGAAAAGACATCCCAAAGTTACAAGTGAGAAGTGATCACTGCCTAGGCAGACCGTTTTCCTCCAGTGAGGGTTCACTGCTTATAGACTGGAAAGGACACTAACTGGAAAACTCGCAGTTTTAATCTCACATGCCCTCTGGCAACTCTTTTATTTTCTGCCAAAAGTGTGCCCCTCATGGTCAGGGTTGAATCCATAGCCCAATGTCTCCCAGGGTATTTTCTGGGTGGTATGTGAGAAAATGAATATTCTATGTTTATTATAAATCTGGTGGGTGGAGAGATTGTTAGAGGGCTCACTTTATCTCTGGACATCTGCTTAATGACTTGACATCATAGGGATTTCTCCAGCATGTATTGTGGAAACAATCCGGCCTACCTTTTCTATTGAGAGAACCCACAATATTAGAAATCAGAATGCCTGGATTTGAATTCTGCCCTACAGGCTGTGTAACCTTGAGCATGTCGTTCAACCTGAACCTCAGTTTTCTCATCTATAAGGGAGATATTAATGACAGCAGCACACCAATGCCACAGGATTTTCTTTTTCTTTTTTTTTTTTTTGGTTGGTGAGGTATATAATAAAATGAAATAAAATATATTAAACATATTGCAAATTGCAAAATTTTATAAAAATGCTAGTTATAACTAATTGTTACTATATGTTCTCTCTTTTTTTTTTTTTTTTTTTGGCCTCTGGTCCATCATCTCTTCAACTCCATGTCTTCCTCCCCCTTCTGCTCTATTGTGTGCAAGTGGTGAAACCAAAACTAAACCAAAGCAAAACATGATACCATTGCTTGGGTCTCATGAAATACTATCTTGCCCACTCTCTGTCTTTCTCCTGGTAGTCAGATTGGAATTTCCAATTGTCAAACTGAAGTTCAACCCATGAAGTTGCTTTCTGTTTTTCCTTTTATTTGACTAATGTGTCAGTTATTTCAATATCTATGGAGGAATGCAAATAAATAATTCACAGTGCTCTAGAGGGAGACACAAGTTAACTTGCCAATTAACTTTATTTTTACAAAATAATAAGTATGTGGAACAGAAACATTTTGTAATAAGGAGGATAGGTGCTGAACCTAAAGGAATATTCATGGTAGGCTGAGTTGTAATTACTTATACTCAAAAACCAACTGATGGATACATCTCAGCTGGAATACTCCATCCAATTTTGTTCTTATTCTTTACTCATATCATAACAGATACGTTTCCAAAACATTATCCAAATACTGCATCTATTACCCTGGGAAAGCCTCCCCATTTTTGACCACAGGTTTCTCAGCTGATTGTATTCTGGGAAGCACCCAGAAAGTACCATTAAAATTCACTGCAGTCAAAGCAGTTTTTTACAGTGTTGCTTCTCTTAGTGCCCATTGCCCCCTTTCCTGTACCAGTGAGAGGAATCATGTGTCCTCATGCTATGCCTTGCCTGCCACCTCCTTTCAAAATTTGTGTTATAACATCCAAAACTATCACCTTCATATTATTGAGCTTTTGCAATCCTGGAAAGCAAAATGTTGTCTTAGCTGTCTTTTTACCAAGATACGAGACACAGATTCTCAAAGTTAATTAAAGGGTATTTTATAATAATATAAGTGAAAATGCATGTAAAAGTGCAATGATTAGCTAAAAATTATGTTCAGAAGCCATATTAATGAAGTTCTTATATGTCACATTCAGAAAAAATTGTATTAGAACACAAGCTAAAAATAAATTATTCATCACAATATAGTTAGAGGAATATTAAGAGAATAATAAGTGATTTGACCTACTAAAAGAGAATTACATTATTTCCCTTTGAAATTTACCAGCATATTATTAGAATCTTCAATATGATTCTTATGAATCTTCAGTATGATTCTTCAATATGAATACTTACCAATAACTCTGAAGTTCTATTATTCATCCTTTATATTAGGTTTATTTTACTTTGAATTATTATCCTGTAAAACAATATAACTGAAAATCAAAATGGCAAAACCATTTCAAAGAATTTCTATGTCTCAGTTTCCTAATTTGCATGAAATGGGATTAATAATAACACTTTTCTCACTGAGTTACCATGAGGATTAAATGAGCTAATAAATGTGAGGTATGCAGAATAATGCCTAACACATAGAAACACAATATTTAAAAAATTACAGAGTTCCATATGGTTGTTAGAATTTTATCAACTTTACATTTCCCAACCTATTGGTTATTATCTGCTCTTACCTAACCAATGAGTTATAAGAATCTCTAATAAACCACCACTTGTCAACTTTTGGTGCAGTAACAAAGAAGAATATCACAATTATCAGAAAACATGACTCAGGCACACCTTCCTTTTCCAACTACATATCTCCACGAGGCTGCATTGTCCTCACATATTTCAACAGAAACAACAAATAGCAATGAGAAATCCAGCTATCTTCTATTAGAGCAGACATTAAAGAGATTTGAAAAAATGACAAGTAATGCTACTTTTCAGTACTCATCTTTTATTTTATAGAATATCTTTATATTATAAAATATTTATATTATATGTAAGACTTGTTATTACTTTTGAATGAATAAATAATTTTCAAAATTTTTCAGTTTTAGTTTATATTATGGTAAAAATCAATAGATGTAACTCAGATAAACGAAAGTTGTTTGGGGTCTTTAGAGATTTGTAAGAATACAAATGGGTCCTAATGCCAAAAAGTTTGAGAACTGCTAACGTCTAAAATTTCTTTAAATTATTTTATGGTTAAAATTTTCTGAATAGATATATTAATGCCAATTTATGTCAAACATTCTTTCTTTAGATTTTAAAAATCTCACATTATAAAACCTAAATAACATGATTTTATGATACAGTGTTTTGCAGTAAAAAGAATATGAGATTTGGATTTTCAATTCTAATACTGAATCCATTACTAATGCTGTAGTAAGATAAAAAATATTATTATTTTGAGACAGGGTCTCATTCTGTCACCCAGGCTGGAGTGCAGTGGCATGATCACAGTTCAGTGCAACCTCAACCTCCCAGGTTTAAGTGATCCTCCCACCTCTGCCTCCTGAGTAGCTGGTACTACAGGCACATGTCACCATGCCTAGAACATTTTTTCTTTAAATTATCTTTAATGCCAAAATATTAGGCTGATCCTGGCATCATTCATGTCAGTGGTGAAATTTTTCCATATTGCTTTCTTCAACTTTTAGAGTATTTGGCTCTGGTTTTTACAAAAAGTTAAAAATAAATAACTATATTAATACCATTTTTTTCCTATCTAGGTTGCCCTGAAGCTGAGATATGTGTAGTCCTAGACTAGAAGATGAGATTCAGCTGAGACCAAGGGCTGAGTTGCAGAAATAAGTGATCATGAGGCTGTGAAATCCTAATAACAAACTGAAATCCTTGACTACTGGACTACTAGAAATAGAAACCAGTCTTACATAGTGAAATCTCAAAGAAAAGGCCAAACCAAGGTGACAGCAAAGTTACACCATAGACTTGGGTAAGTCAATTCTCTATGTATTCACATCTGATTCTGTAAAGTGGATCAATACTATTTATCTCACAGGTTTGTTTTAAAAGATTACATGTGTTAATGTAAATGAAATATCTACATAAATTACAACGTGCTCAACAAACTGTTATTGTTGATATTGTGAAAGTAACCAAAGGAGCCCTGAATGTAGTCAGACCACATGACTTTCAGGTCATGTTCCATCATTTGGCTCTTTCGCTTATCCTTTCTAAACCTAGATTTCTCTATCCATATGAAGTAGAAGGGACATGTGTGATGGTGTGGGCTTTGGGAAGGGGCAGTGTGTGAGGTGGGGAGCCAAAGAGATGGCAGAAGCTTGTTGCTATGCAACACAACCCCATGTTTTTAGAAAAATTAGTAATGCCTTAGAAAAGCACTGCGAATCTTGTGGAGAAAGAAGGAGCTCATGACTCAGCATGACAAGGAGAGGAACCTGAAAGATAGGTAAATGCAGGAGGGCAGCCTGAAAAAGGGTAAGAAGTGTTGGGTGTTGAAGTAGTTTTGTACCTAGCAGGAACCCTGCTTGTAAAGTGAGTATGGTCAAGTTTTATTAAAGATTTTTTTTTTTTTTTTTTTTGGCAGGAGCTAGAAACAAGCTGCTTCTATAGAAATAAAGCACTTCCTTCTTGTGTATTGTATACCATGCTGTCTACCCCTTCACATTTTAATGAAAGAGAGGATCAATTAATATTCTTTCATATATTTGTTGGAGTAGGAACTTAGAGCTGACAGTTACAGTTTCTGAGAGTTAAAAAAATTAACACTGTTTTGCCAAAGATCATAATTGTTTTCTAACTCTTATACAAGATGATTTTGGTGAGGATAAAAAGGTTTCCACAGAGTATTCATGTTTGCATGAGTGTTCAAATGTAAAATATCCTATAGAAAAGCATCAATAGGTAATAGATGCAGATGAGCAGACTCAAAACACACATTCATAAAACACAACAAAAATCATCCAGATCACTTTGCAACATCCCTGTACATTGTGGACAATAATATGTTTTCAGAAACAAGTCCAAATAACTATTGGTGATACCCTAAAGAAGCATCCTAGTCAACATTAAGAAAACCCTTCAAAACACTAACAAAATTTCTTCTATCAAATAAGGAGTCTGAAATTAGGGAGCCTCAAGGGGGTTTCAGTTCTAACATTCTGTAAGTCAATGACTTTTACTAGCCACTAAAAGCTGAAATATAGACTAAATTCTCCTAAAATTAAACATTTGTTTAAAAAGACAAATCATAAAGAATTCAGAAGGCTGTAAGTCTCTTTGGAGGCTGACAGAAGTGTGGCATGTAGTTATTATCGAAGTCCATGAGGGGACAAGAGTTCTGAGCATTGTCTATTTTGAGTGTCAACTATGAGAAAGTCAATCTGGCAAGCATTTTATATACATCATCCTATTTTAGAGTAAAAATGAAGTTTTAGAAGTTTTAAGTATTAATGAGGCTCAGGAAACCACAAATGTCACATTCATATTCTCGAACAATTTAATCTGAAGCACTGACAAGCATTAGAAGACATTAAATAAAGAGAAGTGGCATTAATAATAACAGCCTGGAATATTAAAGCTGAGCTTGCTACGTGACCTGAGATAGCTGGACTGTATAGGTGCTGCATGGAGTTGATTTAGATTCATCCAACAAAGAGAGAGTGAAGTATATTGTTTGTAATTCCCTGAAACACACACACACACACACATAGACACACTTCAAATAATTGTAATTGTGAAACCAAAATAAAGAACTAAAAATCATAAGCTTCAAACTTAAATAAAACCATGGGCCATAAAAAATTGATTACAAGCCTTGAGAGAAAAGAATCTTGCTGACATATGTGCTTTGTAACTTCCATAAACTGTGCTGAGTATTACTCATTACAGTAACAGAAGGAAGTGTACAAAGAACATGTCTGTTAGGACTTTGGGGTGGGATGTGTGTTAGTAAAAGACTTAGTTAAGATTCCTTAGTTAAGATTCTTTTTGCTTATATAAGCTCTTTTTCTTATTATCTTGGATGATAGCTTTTCCGTTTTAACGTTGACTGAGAAGGGGCAAAGGCTCTCAAAGTTATTCACCTGAAACTACAAAATGTATTTAAAAGCATAAGGAATGTAACTTTTAACCAAGGCTCTGGGCTCTAGATATCACAAAGCCAGTTAGATTCAATGGCTTGTTATGGTGAATTTTATCTACCCAGGCTGTAAACAAAGCCACCAGGTTAGTGAATATTAATCCATTACTTTAGGAATAATCTCGCTAGCCTTGTGTTAATTCAACTTGTCACATAGCCTAGTTTCTCTTCTTAGTCAGATTGCTACTGCATTTTGAGGTCACCTTTTTTTTATTTTTATTTTTTATTTTTATTTTTTGCAAACTACTGAAATAAAGACTACATCTAGCAGTTTCTCAGCCAAATATGACATACAATTTCATCTTTCACAATAGCCACATGCAGGCAACCTGGGTACAACAACCAAGAATGGAATACCTTGGTGAAAACTTCAGGTGGCCAGTGAGTCTAAATAAATGGGCAAATAGTTTAGACTATATGTAAGGAATTCTCAAATAGTTCTAAGAAGAAATCAAATAATAGCCATCATGCTTGAATGACATGGACAGGGCAGTTGTTTCTGTCTCTTGTGATCCAGCTTCCCCATACGAATGTGAAAGAAAGCAGTATCAACATCATAGTTTGTGAGGAAGGTGAAGTAATGTCTACTACAAGAAAGAACATTTTAAAAATCAAGGAAGTATCTCTGTCTCTAATTCTCTTCCCAAGGAACATTTTCTGATTAAGTAAAATCTCATGCCTTAGTCAAAGATAATATGTTAGAAAAGTACTGTGCTGAAATTCATGGTGTGAAATTACAGACCAGCCCAAATCAAATATTGTTATTCAATTTTAAATAGCTTCAATTACTAAGAGTTTGTAATCAACAAAGAAATATAACACTTAATTTTCATATTTGATATGTGAATAGGAGGATTACTAACAAATATTCTAATTATTCTTTATGATTTACTATTGGTCCATGTTTAGTTATGAAATGTGTAACAAGATATCATCCCATCAGCTCTATTGCTATGCACTATATTTCCTGCAAATATATTAGACATGTTCTATAGTTGATGGACATAATGGTAGATTCAACTCTGATCAATCACTGTTATATTTTCACTACCTGGAAAATGACAATATTTACAGCTGTCTTCATGCTTTTACTTATACATTGGAGAAAACAAGAAAGTGCTATTTGATAATAATTAGATAGCATCAAACAGATTTTAGAGTAATATGAAACAGTGTAACAATTTAGAATGCTCTATCTGGTGATTTGTTAAACATGCCAATTTTGCTTGGTTATATGAAAGCAATTTTCTTTAGTATGAGTCAGATTCTTTCCAGGGTACTCCATGGAACAGTGCAATTTGTTGTACTACATACAGAAATGTTAAATGACCTATGTAAAGTTTAATTTTGTATGTCAACTTGGCTAGGATATGGTAACCAGATAGTGTTCTAGATGTTTCTGTAAAAGTATATTTAAAGATGAGATTATAATTTAAGTCAGTTGACTTTGAGTAAAACAGATTACCCTTATAATGTGGATGGGCCTCTCTGAATTAGTGGAAAGCCTTAATAAAAAAAGACTGATATCTCCTGAAGAAGATGAAATTCTGCCGGCAGGTTGCCTTAGGACTTGAACTGCTGCATTGGGTCTTCCTCCCCCGGGTCTCCAGCCTGCTGGCCTATCCTGTAGATTTTGGGCTTGCTAGTCTCCATGGCTGCATGAGCCAATTCCTTAAAATAAATTTATTTCTGTCTGTTTATATACATCCTACTGTTCTCTTTCTCTATAGAAGGCTAATGCAAACTATTTCTTGGAATAATAAAAGATACCTTTAAAGTGTCTTAGAAATACATTATTCTTGAATGCCTTTGATATTTCTTGAACTTTCAGGGAATAAAAAATAATATAGAAGCAAAATTTTGAGGAAAATAGCTCTTAGATTTCAGCCTATGTAGATCAGAGTAAACTGAATTCTACTTGTTCTTCAGAAGAAAATATGAGACAAAAATTAAGAAAGAGGAAAAAAGTTTTATTTCACACTGAAAATTGTAAACAAGTTTCTCTAAATTAGCATTAGATTTTCTCTATTGCTCAATAAAATGGTAAACAGGAAAGTTTTTGTTCTTTAGTTTCTTTTAAAATTTTCTTAGTAAACAAATATTGTCAATGGTGTATACATTTCCAGCATCCTTTCCAGCATCCTATTTGCACTGCCATTGTCCATGTTTAAAATTAAGGGAGGTGGTAGAATGCAGTGATTTAGAATTAGGCTGCAGATCTGCACTGTTGAACATGGGAGGCACTACCTACAAGCAGCTATTTATATTAAAAGTAATTTAACTAAATAAAATGAAAATTCAGTTTCTTAGTTATATTAGCCATATTTCAGATGTTCAATAGCCATTTGTGGCTAGTGGGTACTGTATTGAAGAGTGAAAATGTAGAACATTCCTACAAAAATAAAATGATCCTTTAAAATAAAATTTCCATAAAAATAAAATTGCTATAAAATAAAAGTTCTATTGGATCACATTTCTCTAGTGTAAGACTGCATAGGTTCAAGTTTAGTTCTGGAGCTAATTATCAAAGTGAATTTGTCTTCTCTGTGCTTTGTTTTCTCATAGATAATATACTAATAATAGAACCTATTACCTTGGATTATCTTGAGAATTAAATATTATAATGTTTGTAATGCACTTGACATTTTATAAGTGTATTAGAGTTTTCTAGTGGGACAGAGCTAATAGAAGATATATATATATATATCTACATATATATATATATATGTGTATACATATATATATCTACATATATATATATATGTGTATACATATATATATCTACATATATATATATATATATGTGTATACATATATATATGTTAAGTATTAACTTACACAATCACAAGGTTCCACAATAGGCTGTCTGCGATCTGAGGAGCAGGGAGAGCCAGTCAGAGTCCCAAAACTGAAGAACTTGGAGTCCAATGTTCAAGGGCAGGAAGCATCCAGCATGGAAGAAAGATTTAGGCTGGGAGGCTAGGCCAGTCTCTCCTTTTCACGTTTTTCTGCCTGCTTTGTATTCACCGGCAAGTGATTAGATGGTGCCCACCAGATTAAGGGTGGGTCCATCTTTCCCAGCCCACTGACTGAAATGTTAATCTCTTTAGGCAACACCCTCACAGACACACCCAAGATCAATACTTTGTATCCTTCAATCCAATCAAGTTGACACTCAGTATTAACCATCACAAGTCCACCCCTTGTCAACTTGAACCCATACACATCTCCTGATAATCTTCAAATAAGACAATAATGTCATAATTACACCTAACATAATACAACTATCCTTCATACAACCAGAAGTGCACCAATCCCCACTCAAACACTATTACATAAAGTTTTAACAATACTTAAACTACATAAAGTTGCAATGTAATTATACTTTATACAATTACACTATTACATAAAGTTTTAACAATACTTAAAAGCTTAAAAAACAATACTTAAAAGTCAATAAATCTTATGACACATGATAAAGGAAAAGAAAAGAAAATGAAGATATTTTCTTAGCATAAGTGTTATACATGCACAAACATGTTCTTAACAAAAGAGGGAGGAAGTACTCATGACAGTTACAGTCCTTGTTTCTGCAGCTGGTCACGTGGTCCTAGCTGATATTGACTACCTTCTTCTACTACACATTCTGTATTACCTTTGCCCTCTGCAAGCACTTCAGCAGGTGGTGTTTTTTTTTTTTTTTTTTTCTGGTGGACTGACCCAAACCTTCATTCCTGAGGGGTCTGGAACATTTGTAGTTCTGCCTGGATTGGGCTGTTGTAGTTTCCCATTGACCTTAATCACAGGGCGTGGTAATACTAAGAGACAACCTAATGGACCTCCTGTATCCATGCATACTCTTCCTTACCTCCATTATGGAGTAGTAGACTAATTTCATCTTGATAGTCCGGGTCAATCACCCCAGCCAACACTAACTCCTTTCTTAGCCTGTTGACTTAAAGGTAGGAGGAACCCAAAGTGTCCAGGTGACACTCTTAACTTCCAGTTTAATAGAATCTTTAAGTCTCCTGGTAGCAGTGTTCCTCCCTCTAGAAGTAAGATCTCTAGGCTAGCAGAAGGTAATGTCGCAGGAACAGGGAGCAAAAATTTTGCTAGTGGATCACTAGGGGTGATGGCGAATGGTACCTATTCCACTCCCACCCCTTGATTCCTGGACCTGTGAATCCTGGCTATGGGAGACACAGTACCATATATTGGACACTGATTCAGAGCATACATGGCCTTCTGGAGAACTCTGCCCCAGCCCTGCAAAGTATTGTCACCTAGTTAGCGTTGTAATTGTGATTTCAAAAGGCCATTCCACCATTCTATCAATCTAGCTGCTTCAGGATGATAGGGAACAGGGTAAGACCAATGAATTCCATGAGCGTGAGTCCACTGCCACACTGCTTTAGCTGTAAAGTGTGTGCCTTTGTCAGAGGCAATACTGTATGGAATACCATGATGGTGGATGAGGCATCCCACCAACCCACAGATGGTAGTCTTGGCAGAAGCATTGTGTGCAGGATAGGCAAAGCCATATCTGGAATAAATGTCTATTCCAGTGAGGACAAACCTCTGCCCTTTACATGATGCAAGAGGTCCAATATAATCAACCTGCCACTATGGAGCTGGCTGATCAGCATATCAAGGGCTCAGTGTTGGTCTCTGCTGCTGGCAAATTGGGCACTCAACAGTGGCTGTAGCCAGGTCAGCCTTGGTGCATGGAAGTCCATGTTGCTGAACCCATGCATAACCTCCATCCCTGCCACCATGGCCACTTTGTTCATGGGCCCATTCGGCAATGACAGGGATGGCTGGGGAAAGAGGCCGAGTGGTGTCTACAGAATGGGTTACCCTATCCACTTGATTATTAAAATCCTCCTCTGCTGAGGTCACCTGTTGGTGAGCACTCACATGGGATACAAATATCTTCACAGTTTTTGACCACTCAGAGAGGTCCATCCACAAACCTATTCCCCAAATTTCTGTGTCACCAATTTTCCAGTCATGCTTCTTCCAAGTCCCTGACCATCCATCCAAACCATTGGCGACAACCCATGAAACAGTATATAATTACACGTCCAGCCATTTCTCCTTCCATGCAAAGTGCACAACCAGGTGCACTCCTCAAATTTCTGCCCACTAGAAGATTTCCCTTCACCTCTGTCCTTTTGGGATGTCCTAGAAAGGAGCTAGAGTGCTGCAGCTGTCCACTTTTGGGTGGTTTCTGCATATTGTGCAGAACTACTATGAACCAGACCCTAGTCTTCTCTTCCTTTATCAACTGATCATAGGGAACTGCCCATAAGGCCATTGGTGCATGCTGGGGAGAGAAGGCAGTGTGGCAGGAGTGGAGACCATTGGTATTTGAGCCACTTCCTCATGTAACTTACTTGTGTCTTCAGGACCTACTAGAGCTAGATCATGTACATACCACTTCCATTCGATGATGGAATGCTGCTGTGCACAACCCACTTTATGGGTAGATGGGTCAGAAAGCACCCAGTTCATGATAGGCACTTCAGGTCACATGGTGACTTGATGACCCATAGTCAAATGTTCAGTTTCCACCAAAGCCAAGTAACAGGTCAAGAGCTGTCTCTCAAAACGAGAGTAGTTATCTGCAGAAGATGGCAGGGTCCTGCTCCAAAATCTTAGAGGCTTCTGCTGTGATTCACTTACGGGAGCCTGACAAAGGCTCCAAACAGCATCCCTATCTGCCACTGCCACCTCAAACTCCATTGAATCTGCTGGGTCATATGGTCCAAGTGGCAGAGCAGCTTGCATAGCAGCCTGGACCTGTTGCAGAGCGTTCTCTTGTTCTGGACCCCACTCAAAACTCGTAGCCTTTTGGGTCATTCAATAAAAGGGTCAGAGTAACACACCTAAATGAGGAATGTGTTGCCTCAAAAATCCATTAGCCGTGGTTGTAGGAGGGGCCAAATGCGGCAACTTATCCTTCACCTTAGAAGGAATATCATGACAGACCTCACTCCACTGGAGCCCACACCACTGGACTCATAGAAATTTTACTGAGGTAGAAGGTGCCTGAATTTTAGTTGGATTTATTTCCCATCATCTGACACACAACTGTCTCACCAATAAGTTTAGTGTGTTTGCTACTTCTTGTTCACTGGATCCAATCAGAATAATGTCATCAATGTAATGGACCAGGGTGATATCTTGCAGAAACAAGAAGTGATCAAGTTCTCTCTGAATAAGATTATCACACAAAGCTGGAGAGTTGATATACCCCTGACATAGGACAGTAAAGGTATATTGTTGGCCTTACAAGCTGAAGGAAAATTGCTTCTGGGGGACCTTATCGACAGGAATGGAGAAAAGGGCATTTGGCAAGTCAGTGGTTGCATACCAGGTACCAGGAGATGTATTAATTTTGTCAAGCAATGAAACCACATCTGGTACAGCAGCTACAGTTGGAATCAGCTACCTGCTTATGCTTAGGAGAATCCATTGTCATTCTCCAAGATCCATCTGTCTTCTACACAGGCCAAATGGAAGAGTTCAATGGGGATGTGGTGGGAATCACCACCCCTGCATCTTTCAAGTCCTTGATGGTGACACTAATCTCTGCAATCCATCCAGGGACACAGTATTATTTTTGACTCACTATTTTTCTAGGTAGAGGCAGCTTTAATGGATCCCATTTGGCCTTTCCCACCATAATAGCCCTTACCCTACCAGTCAGGAAGCCAATGTGTGGGTTCTGCCAGCTGCTAAGTATGTCTATGCCAGTTACGCATTCTGGTACTGGGGAAATGACCACAGAATGAGTCTGGGGACACATTGTACCTGCTGTGAGTCAGACCTGAGCTAAAATCCCATTAATTATCTGACCTTCATAAGCCCCTACTTTAACTGGAGGACCACAGGATGTTTTGGGTTCCCCGGAATTAATGTCAGCTCAGAGCCAGTGTCCAGTAGTCCCAGAAATGTCTGATTATTTCCCTTTCCTCAATGCTCAGTTACCCTTGTAAAAGGCCGGAAGTCTCCTTAGGGAAGGATGGGAGAAAGATTCATTGCATAAAATGTCTGTAATGTAGTGGGGTCCTTGCTCAAGAGGAACCAGCCTCCCCTTCATTCAAGGGGTTTGGGGTGTGTAAACTGGATAAAGTCTGGAAATTGATTGAGGAGCTATGATTCTCTGTTTTTAGAATTCAAAATAGTCTTTTGTCCATTCGACCCAGAAGTTTTCTCATTATATAAATTAAGTAGGAATGCAGTAGGCTTCCTATCAATTTCACTTCTAGGAACACTGTGCTAAGAACAATTAGCCAGTGCTAGAGGTCTACACGAGTCAGGCCATTCTGATTGCAGCTTAGTCTCTGCTGTCCATTATGGTGGCTACACCCACCTTGCCTTGGATGGTTGAGTGCTGCCACTTGGCCTCTGCCACCTCAGGATCCAATTATTCCCATTGTGTTTACATTTTGTAGTTGAGTGACTGTGGTTCCCACTGTTAGATCTGACATACAGAGAAGAGCAATTACAGGGCTCTTCAAAGATGCAGGTACTGCCCTCACAAATCTGTTTTGCAAGGCATTGATCAAGGGTATGTCTTCTAGACCCTCCCAGCTGGGATGAATAGGTTTAAAGTGACAAATCCACTCCACCATCCCAATCTCCCTAAGCCTTGGATCCCTTCCTCTACATTAAACCAGGGGAGATCAGGGATTTCCACTTCGCTCACAGTGGACCATCTTTAAATTCATATTTAGCTAACCAAACAAATAAACAATTAAAACCTTTTTTGACTCCTCGAGCTGTAATATTCAAAGCAGAGTCCCTACTTAGTGGGCCCAAATCAAGAAATTTAGCCTGATCCAACTCTATGTTTCTTCTACCATTATCCAGTACCCTTAATATCCATTCCCATGCCTCTTCTCCAGATTGCTGTTTATATAAATTAGAGAATTCAAAACATACTTTTCGAGTGTAGCACATCTCCTCATGGGTTACTCTCTGAAACTCACCTCTAGGGGCCCACTGGGACTTCAGTCTAGTTATAGGTCTAGAAAGAAACAGGGGTGTTGGGGTGGCTCTTGAGGAGAATCATTATCTTGCCTGGCAACTGCCTCAGAGGAGGCCATCACTGTTGCCTCAGGCAGCACAGGGTTTATCTCCTCAGACAAAGGTGGAAAGGCTGATGGCAGCATGGGTTGGGGCGGGGGGGATGTTGCCACTACTGGGGATGGGGAAGTTGTCCCTTTCGGCAAAAAAGGTTCATCAGAGTTTACAAACTCAGTGTCCCCAGCTTTATCAGGGTCCACACACACGTCCCCATTCCAAGTTGTAGGGTCCCATTCTTTTCCAATCAATGCCCTCACTTTAACAGTAGACACCTGGTGAGGCTCTGCATGCACCTTTTTTGGCATGTCAGCCACTCTCATGATAAGACTTTGTGTCTGTTTTTCCACAATTTCAGCTCTTTCTCTACAGGAGATAAGACTCTCACTCAGGGCAATCTTAGCAGAGTTGAGGCTCAGTATCTACTTCTGAAGCCATGGGACAGAATCTCTTAGTTCATCATTTTCTTTCATCAGTTTGTCAACTGAACTTAGGAACAACCAACCAGCTTAATTATGTTCCTTGGTTCTCCACATATGGTCAAAGGTATTATGTATAAAGTCACTAAACTCCTTGCCTCTCACAAGTAGTGAGTGAATCAGGAGTGTCAAATGCATTGATTTTGCACAACTGTCTAAACAGTTCATGTCAAGGGCTATCAGTGTTCTCTATGCTATTAGAAGTAGAGTCCTTAGCATTTTGGGGTCTAATCAAATTAAGGAGCCAACTCCAGAAACCCCAAAACCAATGAAAGAACTCTATCCTTAATATTCTATTCCTCTAGAGCCATCCCTGGTACCCAAATCTGTATTAGTCAGGGTTCTCTAGAGGGACAGAACTAATAGAAATGGGAGTTTAGTAAGTATTAACTTACCCAATCACAAGGTCCCACAATAGGCTGTCTGCAAGCTAAGGAGCAAGGAGAGTCAGTCAGAGTCCCAAAACTGAAGGACTTGGAGTCTGATATTTGAGCACAGGAAGTATGCAGCATGGGAGAATGATGTAGGCTTGGAGGCTAGGCCAGTCTCACCTTTCCATGTTTTTCTGCCTGCTTTATATTTGCTGCCAGCTGATTAGATTGTGCCCACCAGATTAAGGGTGGGTTGCCAGACTCAAATGTTAATCTCCTTTAGCAACGCCCTCACAGACATACTCAGGATTAATATTTTGTATCCTTCAATCCAATCAAATTGACATCCCATATTAACCATCACAATAAGCATTCAATAATTGGTAGTTTTTATTATTAGTAAATTATTACAGCCCCCAGTTTGAAAGTGAACTTTTTTTTTATAATTTAATTCTAAAATTTTGAAGTATAAATAAATGTACATAAAAGGCTACCCTTTTACTTTGGTTGACATTCTACATTTTAAGCAAGAAGAAAAACAAGAATAGAATATTCCTCTTCATTAACAACTTTACTCTCCTCTTGGACCTACTGTTATCCAAGATTAAGTGAAAAGAAGAAGGAAAAGGAATTAATGAGATAACCACAACATAAAGGGTACAAAAGAAGGAGGCTATTTGAGTTATGAAAGGAGCAGCCATTGTTTCCATCTGCTTACAGTAGAGTAACGCCACCCTTAACAAAGAAGATGTAATCTCCCATACTCCATGCCTCATTTTATGTTACTAGTATTTCTATAAAAGTGAATGTCTTCAGTAAACTAATTTTACCAGTTATGATTAAAAATACATTTTAAATTATTTTGGAATCTGGAGAGGTTAAATATGTTTCTCCTCTGAGCAAGCAAGCCTTACATGCAGGCAGGACCTCATGTCAAGGGGCTCAGGGTATTTGCAAGAAAAAGGTAATAATCGCAAGACCAAATAAATAATAGATATAAAAAATAATAACAACAATTAGAATCGAATGGAAACACAAGAAATAGCTTGATCCAGGAGACACTAAAATGTAATTTTAATACCTGAATCAAAATAAACCAAAATGTAAACACAGGTGTAATGAAATAATTAATCCCAATCAGTAGAGAATGATGAGATTTCATAACAAATAAACAAACTACGGCTGGAACTGTATACTTCCATGCTGCTTGCAAGAAACCAAGACTTCAACTATAATGACCCACATAAACTGAAAGCAAAGGAATGGAAAAAGATAGTCCATGCAACGAGAAACTTAAAAAGACCAGGAGTAGCTATACTTTCTACACTTATATCAGATAAAAATAGACTACAAATCAAAGACAGTAAAAACTGACAAAAAAGGTCACCATGTAATGATAAAGTGGCCAATTTAGCAAGAGACTACAACTGTAAATATCTATGCACTGAACACCAGAGCTCCCATGTATATAAAGCAAATATTAGTAGATCTAAAGGTAGTGATGAACTGTAATGTAATCACAGTAGGGAACTTCAACACCCCGCTCTCAGTAATAGACAAATTATCCAGATAGAAAATCAACAACAACAAAAAAGTTAAACTAGACATTAGACTAAGAGCCCTAATTGACATATACAAAATGTTTAACCCAGAATACATATTATTTTCATTAGCAAATGGAACATTTTCCGGAATAGGCCATATCTTAGGCAACAAAACAAGTCTCGAAAAATCCAATACAGTAGAAATCATATCAAATATCTTTTTTGACCAATATGGAATAAAACCAGAAATCAACTGCAAGGGGAACCTTGGAAACTGCACAAACACATGCTCCTGAATGACCAGTGGGTCAAAGAATAAATTAAGAAGAAAAATTTAAATTTTCTCCAAACAAATTAAAATTTATACATAACATACCCAAATCTATGGAACACAGCAAAAACAGTATGAAGAGGAAAGTTTATAGCAATAAATGCCTACGTAAAAAAGGTAGAAAAACTTCAGATAAACAATCTAATGATGCACCTTAAGAAATAGAAAAGCAAGAGCAAATTAAACTCAACCTTAGTAGAAGAAAAGAAATACTAAAGGTCAGATTGTAAATAAGTAAAATTGAGCTAACAAAACAATACAGAAGATCACTTAAGTGAAAAGTTGGTATTTTGAAGAGATAAACAGAATTGACAAACTTTTAAGCTAGACTAAAAAGAAAACAGAGAAGACCTAAATAAATAAAATCAGAAACAAAAAAGGAGACATAACAAATGAGACCACAGTAATATAAAGAATCTTTAGAGACTATTACAAACAACTTTATGCCAACAAGTTAGAAAACCTAGAATACATGGATAAATTGGTAGATGCATACAGCCTGCCAAAATAGAACCATGAAGAAACAGAAAATCTCAGCAAACCTATAGGTAATGAGATCGAAACTGTAATAAAATGTCTCTCATCTAAGAAAAACCCTCATGGCTTCACTGGTGAATTTTATCAAACATTTAAAGAGAAACCATTACTAATTCTACTAAAAACCTTCAAAAAAAAAAAAAATAAAATAGAAGAAAAGAGAATGCATTAAAGCTCATGCTACCAGAATGCATTAAAGCCAGTGTTGCTCTGATACCAAAACCAGACAGACATACAACAAAAAAGGAAAACTACAGGCCAATATCAGTGATGAACAGGGATGCAAAAATTATCAACAAATCCTGGCAAACTCAATTCAACTCCTCATTAAAAAGGTTTCACAATGATCAAGTGGGATTTCATCCTAGGGATGCAAGGATGGCTCAAAATAAGTAAATGAATGAATTACTTATTATATTAACAGAACAATTATCACAATAAATTATATCACATTAACAGAAGCAAGGAAAAAACCCATATTATGATTTTAATAGATGCTGGAAAAAATTCAACATATGACAAACCTTCACCAAACTGGGTATGAAGGAACATACTTTAAAATAATAAAAGCCATATATATGATAAACCCATAGTCAACATCATACTGAACAAGGAAAAATTAAAAGCTTTTCCTCTAAGATCTGAAACAGCACAAGGATTCCTGTTTTTAGCATTTTTGCAGAATTATGTTTATTAAACATAATAGTGGAAGTCCTGGCCAGAGCAATTAGGCAAGAGAAAGAAAGAAAACGCATCCAAATTGGCAAAAAAGAAGTCAAATTTACCTTGCATGCAGACAACATGGTCTTGTATTTAGAAATGCCTGAAGACTACCAAAAAACTGTTGGAACTGATAAAGGAATTCAGTAAAGTTGCAGGACACAAAATTAAGATACACCTCAATTAAAATGACTTATATCAAAAAGACAGTAAATAACGGATGCTGGCAAGGATGTGGAGAAAGGGAACTTTGTACACTGCTGGTGGAAATATACACTAGTACACCCACTATGGAAAACAGTATGGAGGTTTCCCAAACAACTAAAACTAGAGCTACCATGTAATCCAGCAAATTCCACGGCTGGGTGTATACTCAATATATTGAAGATACATCTGCACTCCCATGTTTATTGCAGCAATATTTGTAATAATCAAAATATGAAATCAACCTAAATGTTCATTAATAGATTAAAAAATGTGGTATATAGGTATACACAAGAGAATTATTCATCAATAAAAAAGAATTAACTCCTGTCATTTCCAGCAACATGGATGGAATTGTAGGTCTTTATATTAAGTAAAAGAGGTCAGGCACAGAAAGATAAATTTTGCATGTTTCCACTCATATACGGGAGCTAAAAAATATCATGTCTTTGAGATTGAAGTAGATTGAGAGTAGATTGGTGATCACCAGTAAAGTCAGTAAGGTGACTATAGTCAATATTAATTAATTGTACATTTCCAAATAGCTAGAAGAGAATAATTTGAATGTTCCTATTATGAAGATGAATATTTAAGATGAATATCCCATTTACCTTGACTGGATTATATGAGTGTATTTTATTGATACCTATTAGATGTGCATATTTTCAGGCTACATGAGATAATTTAATATAAATATAATATAAACATAAATGTGATACTTTAATATAATTTCACATGCACCCTGAAAATATATGTGTCTACTAGGTATCAACAAAAAATTTCTTAATTAATAATTTTAAATTGTGTATTCTAAACCTTGGGATTTATCTTTTACTACACTGGAATATGAATTGACCCAAGAAATAAGAGCTAACTAAGCCACTTTTCCAGTGCAAATCTGAATTAGAAATTAATCTATTTTCTTAATTTGATGGATTGGTCAATTATTTCTCTACTTTCCCATTTAGCCTAAGTATATACTATGATTCTCAAACTTTCCCTAAAATGGGAATTAACAATGTCTGGATTTCAAATTACTTTCCTTCTGAAAGTCTGTATAAAACTTTAAAATGTATTTTAAACATTCTTTCAACACTGAGGTAATTAACTAAGGATAGCTAGTCAGGAAATTAAATGTCAAAACCAAATAATTGGAGAAGGTACTGTCTGTTATATCCTCGTGATAATTTGCAATGTAAATAAATGCAAAATATGATGTTTTCACCTACAAAAAGCACTGTGATCATTTGGGCAACAGCTCTGACTTAGTTTGATCTTTTCCTCATTCATATAGTAAATATTTATTGAGCAGCTTCGGTGAGTAAGGCACAGTTTTTGCTGCCGTGAGGAATGTCAAGCAAGATATATAAAAAGGAGCTAAATAAGGACAAGACATAGAAATGTACAGGAGACAGAAAACCCTTTGGGTGTTCTAAAGAGGAGGAAGCTAGTTCTGGCTGACTAGACAGAAAAATAAGGAAAGGGTTCACGTCATGTGGCTTATAAGCTAGTAAAGAGTAGTATCTGAGTCTTACCATTGTGGCTGTCCCCTTTGTACATACATTCTGAAATAAAATTATCACTTAAAAGGTCATTGAATGAATGAGTAAATAAGTAGATGAATGCATTTTCTGTGTATGTATGTCCATGGAACAGGCTGCCATTCAAAAGAAAAAGGATGTATCTGCTATCCCCCCAAAAAAGACATTTGCACGTTGTGGTAACCAGAAGTGGGTCAGATGTATTCCAAGGGAGAATCTGATTTAGCAGTAAAATATGAAATGAAGACTACTTGAAAAACACATGTATGACTTCCATTAGGTAGGTGCTTCCCACACTTCATATATAAACACTTGAATTTGTAATTTCTGGTGTACATAATAGCTATTCAACAAATAAATGTATAAATACATGAAGAAGTGAATGTTGAATGTTAAATAGTATTTGCTATCAAATCAGCTTGTTCATTTCCATTTTAGCATATTCTAAAATGATCATACTGTTGTTACTTGCCCCTCATTCACTGCCCACTAGGATGTCAGGCTCCATGCAGCCAGGGCCTTTTCTGGCATCTTTATCACTGTGTTGATGTACTGTACAGTGCCTGATGCACAGTGTAACCCAAATGGTGCAACATTAGTAAAAGCATTAATGTAGAAGCATGGCAGAGTGGATAAGACAGTAAAATTAACTATTATAAACAAGTAAATTTGCCTTGAAAAATAGACTCATCACTGATAAGTGATATTTGTTGAATTTTTATGTTTTATGTGTCATTGGGCAGGATACTATATGGGATTTAAGTACTAAAAACCAGAAAAATAATACAAAAAATTACAGATTTTGTTTATAATTCATGTTCATAAAATGAAGACAACATAATCTTCTCCACTATAACCCATCAAGACAGAAAAATATTTTTTCATTAAACATTTTGATTTGACTAGAGAATGTTGCTATGTAAAGAAGACAAACTTTTAACAGCTAGAATGAAAATGAACTAAGTTAAAAAAAAATTCAGTTCTACTTTTTTACTACACTAAAATAATCTAACCACAAAATTAGTTATTAAAAATATTTTAAAAGGCAGCATGCCTCCCTGTCAAATCAGAATCAGATTCATTGTAGGCTTTCCTTAATCTAAAAATAATTAGAAGGGCACTGTCATTAATCATAAAGGTGATGCTACTTTATTATAGCTCAAATACCAAAGTATTTTTATTTTGGAACTCATAAAAGCAGAATAATAATGAAGCAAAATGTTAAAAAAAATCACCTTTGAGAATACAATAAACATTTGGTTATTTCAGATAAAATATTAATGTGTCTTTAACATCTGTTCATATGTTCACGTCCTTGCTTTTCGTTATACTGTACTGAGTCTGAGAACACAAGAACATTACTGCAGCTAAGAGCACGCAATCTTGTAAAATTCAACACATACACAAAACTATTTTCAAAGAAAATTAACCAATATAGAAAAGCATATACTATCATTTATTAATAAATATGTTCACTCAATAAGTAATATTCACTGATTATGAACATATTCTGGTTATAATTTCAGTGGTACTGGGAAGATTCATTTCCTTCAATATCTGCTCTATGCAAGGGCCAGAGATTCTCAATGTTCACACATTATTTATGTTATACTTTTTCCACCACTTTTGACCACGAATAATTGTTCAAATCATGCTAATGATCCTGTAGTGACACACAAGAACACGAACCCTTAGGAAGAATTAGATCCTGCTGAATCAAAGCCACAGAAAAGCTCCAGATGCCTAGAAAATATGGATAATAAAGTAGGTATTGATGGAGCATACCTCAAAATAATGAGAGCCATTTATGACAAACCCACAGTCAATATCATACTGAATTAGCAAAAGCTGGAAGCATTCTCCTTAAAATGGCCACAAGAAAAGGATGCCCTTTCTCACCACTCCTATTCAACATAGTATTGGAAGTTCTGACCAGGGCAATCAGGCAACAGAAAGAAATAAAGTGTATTCATATAGAAACAGAGGAGGTCAAATTGTCTGTGTTTGCAAATGACATGATCCTATATCTAGAAAATCCCATCATCTCAGCCTAAAAGTTACTTAAGCTGATAAGTAACTTAAGCAAAGTCTGAGGATACAAAATCAATGTGCGAAAATCACAGGCATTCCTATACACCAACAGCAGAGAAGCAGAGAACCAAATCATGAATGAACTCCCATTCACAATTGCTACGAAGAGAATAAAATATCTAAGGATACAGCTAATAAGGGAAGGGAAAGACCTCTTCAAGGAGAAATACAAACCACTGCTCAAGGAAATCAGAGAGGACAAAAACAAATTGAAAAACATTCCATGCTCATGGATAGGAAGAATCAATATGAAAATGGACATATTGACTAAAGTAATTTGCAGATTCAATGGTATTCCCATTAAATTACCATTGACATTCTTCAGAGAATTAGAAAAACTACTTTAAAATTCATATTGAACCAAAGAAGAGCTGGTATACCCAGAATAATCTTAAGTAAAAAGAACAAACCTGGAAGTATCATGCTATGATTTCAAACTATACTGTGAGGATACAGTAACCAAAACAGCATGGTACTAGTACAAAAACAGACACAGACCGATGGAACAGAATAGATAACTCAGAAATAAGATCACACATCTACAACCATCTGATCTTCAAAAAACCTGACAAAAACAAGCAATGGGGAAAGGATTCCCTATGTAATAAATGGTGCTGGGAGAACTGGCTAGCCACATGCAGAAAATTGAAACTGGACCCCTTCCTTAGGACATTTTATACAAAAATTAACTCAAGACCAATTAAAGACTTAAGTGTAAAACCCCAAACCATAAAAACCCTAGAAGAAAATCTAGGCAATACCATTTAGGACATAGGCATGGGCAAAGATTTCATGATGAAAACATCAAAAACAATTGCAGCAAAAGCAAAAATTGACAAATGGAATCTAATTAAACTAAAGAGCTTCTCTACAGCAAAAGAAACTATCATCAGAGTGTACAGGCAACCTACAGAATGTGAGAAAATTTTTGCAATCTGTCCATCTGTAATGATGTAATATCCAGAATCTACAAAGGTAGATTACAGAGGTATCCAGAATCTACAAAGAATTTAAACAAATTTACAAGAAAAAAAAAAAAAAAACTACCCCATTAAAAATGGGGTAAAGTAGATGAACAAACATTCCTCAAAAGAAGATGTTTATGTGGCCAACAAACATATGAAAAGAGCTCAACATCACTGATCATTAGAGAAATGCAAATCAAAACCACAATGAGATACCATCTCATGCCAGTCAGAATGGCAATTATTAAAGAAACAAGAGATGCTGGCGAGGCTGTGGAGAAATAAGAACACTTTTACACTGCTGGTGGAAATGTAAATTAGTTCAACCATTGTGGAAGACAGGGTGGTGATTCCTCAAAGACCTCGAACCAAAAATACTACTTGCCCCAGCAATCTCATTGCTGGGCTTATACTCAAAAGAATATAAATCATTCTGTTATAAAGATACATATGTTCATTGAAGCACTATTCACAATAGCAAACACATGGAATCAACCCAAATGACCATCACTGATAGACTGGATAAAGAAAATGTGGTACATATACACCATGGAATACTATGCAGCCTTAAAAAGGAATGAGATCATGTCCTTTGCAGGGACATGGTTGGAGCTGGAAACCATTATCCTCAGCAAACTAATGCAGGAACAGAAAACCAAACAGTGCATGTTCTTACTTACAAGTAGAAGTTGAACAATAGGAACACATGAACATAAGGAGGGGAACAACACACACTGGGGCCTGTAGGAGGTAGGGGTTGTGGGGAGGGAGAGCAACAGGAAAAAATAGCTAATGCATGCTGTGCTCAATATTTAGGTGATGTTTTGACAGGTGCAGCAAACCACCATGGCACACATTTAACTATGTAAGAAATCTGCACATCCTGCACATGTACCCCGGAACTTACAAAAAAAAAATGTGGATAAAGACAGAGTATCCAAAGAAGGAGGTGGAACTACCAAAGTCGGATTTCACCCACTCTAAAACTATGTGTAGAACTGGCTCTAAGAAGAGTTACATTAAAGAGTAAATTCAAAATGGGTTAAAATTTTAAAATAAGATAATTTTTTTTCATCTTGAATTTAAATTTTTTTTACAGGCAACATGCATACTTGTGGAGTCTGGGCATATGTGTTAAGGCAAATTACTCTTAGAGTAAGGTCTTAGAGGTCCTTTACACAACTGATTTCTTTATTCTCTTCCATTTTCTTCAATGTCCTCTCTGAAGTAAACCTCCAGGTTACAGAGAAAAAGAAGGTGGTCTGGTAGCTGAGTAGCCTTCAAAGAGTTATGACAGAGAGCAAATAGATCTTTTGATTTGGTTCTATATCTAAACTTCTGCACTCCTCACAGACCTGGGAACATTGTAGAAGCTACAAATATATTTCTACAGAAGGTGAATGAATTCTTTCTAGATATAAATGTGATATATGCAGCAACATGAGAATACACTCCATATTCTGAAAATACAATGCACTTTTCAGTTTCTAAAGACATTGCAAAGTTGCAAAACAAAACAAACACTTTGCAGTTACATACTTGAACAATCCAAAGTGTAGTTTTTTTGTACCTCCAGTAATTTTAAAGAGTCACTTCTTTGTGTCCATGTTTTGATTCAGAAAATGTTTATTTGGTTTCTACCACATGGAAGAAAATTTACTAGGAATTTAATAGGATAATGCAAAGACGAGAAGGCATGGCTGTATGCCCTCAAACAACTTGTGTCTAGTATCAGTGTATTGCCAAGAAGCCCCCAAAAATCATAATTTAATAACATTGTAGAACATTTAAGAACATTATCAAAATAATAATTTAAGATAGATGTGCTGTTACCAATTACAAAATGTCATTAAATTCAAAATCAAAACAGGAATTAAATATATAATGTATAAGGCACCAAACCAAACTCTGCAGTAGAAACGAAATAAACACATAATTTCCAATGTTAATTAAATTATGATCTAGATAAATCACTAATTTATATATGCAAATTACTGTCAGCAAGGCAAAATGTTAAATTAATATTGCCAAGTTAAGATGCAACAATTCAAAACAAGAATGCTTAAAAATCTTTTCATTCATTATCTACTTTAGCAGAATTCTGAGGAAGATAACATTAATTATTACAGATTAGAAATTGGAGATTTAGAAAGTGAAAACATGTAAGAAGGACATGTTTCCAGAAAGCAGAGGTTCAGGGGTAGAGGGTGGAGGAGGTAACAGAAGTATCAACAACTTGAAATCCTTGAAGTATGACTAGACTGTTTAGAATGTTAAGATACCTAGGAAGGCAGACTGGATTCCAGTTACAAGGAATCTTCTTAAGTAAATGAGGTGAATTTGAAGAGTGCAAGAACAGCTAAGTTTAACTGGAATGTAAAGAATGAGTAGTGAGTGATAAAGGTTGGAAAAGCAACGAAAGATCAGATCGTGGCAGAACTTAATAGTCTCTAAATTTATGTTTCCATTCCTACTTCTCATTTCCCATGTACTTCTGCTCAAATTAATTTAACAAACAGCTTCCAGATCAATATTGTATAAGTAAAGCTCAATGATGTAATCCTACTGCTAAATAAAACCAGTTAACCTACAAAGTACTCAAAATATAGATATCTCAGAATACTAGACTCTTGAAATTATGGCTGCAACCTTTTGCAAACCCAAGTCACAAATGCCCATTTCCTCTCTGTTCCAAATAAACCCCAAACAATATCACTCCTAGGACTTTAGTTGGACTAAATCTTTGATCTGGAACCATTTTCACATTTACAGGCCACTTCGAATGCCATCTCTGTTATGGACTTTCCTCTCCCCTTTAAGCACAAGGTAGAATACAATCAACAAGAACTTGGAATGTTCTTCAATTTCAGCATGCAGTGGTTCTGAGTGATCTTTCCAGATTTCCTCTTTAACTTGGCGTATGTACAACAAACAGTGCTGCTAGAATTTCAGAGGTTTTTCTTAAAATGGAAAAGTGATTTTAAAAAATATGAAGAAAATTTACCACGTTTCTTTTAAAATTACTAAATAGGATGCATGATGTATGTTCTATCATAACTAAGATAATTGTTATCCCTTTGGTGCAGCTAATAGATATATGTGAAGAAAATATCTTGCCTTATGAGACAGAAATTTACCTAGCTATTAAAAAAAAGTAACAACGTGCAGTGCAAAACATCTTTCTACTAACAATTCCAAAATATTAATTCATAAAGGTAGATTTTGAATCTCTTTGGTGGATTCCAATACAGCTCAAACCCAATCAGTGTCAGGGTTTATATGGAAGCCACTAACCTCCTTTTGGCCAAAGTGCATCACTGTGGGCTGAAACTTGCTTAGACAACTTTAAAAGTTAAGAGTAGCCAGCATGTACCATAGCCTCCAATTTCAACCCTCTTTGCTCTTGTTTTTTCTCTTGGGAATCATATGCTCTTGAATCAGTGCTTCATATCTTAGCTCATATCTTAAGATCTGACTTGTGTCTCCTACTCCTACATTATCTGCCCCAGCCCTGTGCAGGAATCCTTGCCACACTTCTTGCTCTCCTGTGACACAGGGCCCTAGGATCATGACTGCCCTGAGTACCATTCTGTGATGTTCCGTCACATGACAGGAAGCAGTTTGGATTCCCCAACTGAGCAGAATTCCTCTGTAAATATCTCAAATACATTTTCCTGGGATTGACTTCTCCTTTCTTTTAAAAACTATTAAGTGAACACTACTTTGTGCCAGGTACTAGTATAGATGAGACAGGGCTTCTCACTTCCCACAGGGGGAGCCAGATGATAAAAAAAAATTAAACCACTTTGCAACCAAGAAAATTCAGCTAGTGATAACTGCTATGGGAAAAAACAAAATAAGCTAATGGCAGAGAGTGACGGAAGGCAGTTATATTAAAAAAGGTGGGAAGGGAGACTTCTTTGAGGGTGTAGCTTTTGAGCTGACACCTGAATAATGAGATGGAGTCAGTCAAGGGCAGATATGGGAAAAGTCATTCAAGCAGAAGGAATGGTAGACATAAGGATCCTGAGCTGGGAATCAGATCAGTATGTTCATGAACAGAGAGAAAGACAGGCTGGAGAACAGAATTAGGGAAGATGGCAGGCAACAAGGCCAGGGAGGTAGGCAGGGATTAGAGTATGTCATGCCTTGTAGGCCAAGTCATGCAATTTGTATTTTATTCTCATTGAAATGGCAAAGACATTAAAAATTTGGGGAGAAATGTGATCTAATTTAAGTTTTACAAATCTCTCTGGTTGACTTAGAGAGAATGGAATTTTGGTAGCAAAGAGGAAACAATATGAATGCTGCTGCAAAAGCAAGTGATGTTTGTGGTTTGGGCTGTGGCTTCGAACCAGGAGACTCTGAGAAGTGATCATTAGGAAATAATTTGCAGGTAGATGTGACAGGGCCAAATAAGGGATGCATGTGTATATGTGTGTGTTTATTTATGAATCTGTATGGATCTATGTGTTTGGGATGCGGAAGATGAATATACAAGAGGCAGGATGACATGTGGGATTCCAGTTTGAACAACTCAGCCAATGATGAAAAAAAAAAAAGAGAGAAACGAATAGCTCTCTTAAAAGTTTGAGAATACTACATTAATCTCATAGTTCCTTGTCAGGTAGGCAGGTATCTTAGTTTTCCTCAAGAAAAATGATGTCATAATTTTAGACTCATCTAGTTACCAAAAGAGATCCATTAACTAAAATAAGATTAGTTAAAACAACATGTCCAATAAAATTACATGCAGTGTCGAGAACATATCATCCAAGATCTAGAAACAGGCCAAAGAGATACCTGGGTTTCCTTTCAGGAAAATGCCAAGAGGTAGAGTGTTCTAACAGCTCTCAGGGGATCATCAACTCTATAAGGGTGTGAGTCTTATGATTGACTGAATTGTTTTACAGCTTAATAGGTGTAGAAGTTAAGTGGTAGAAGATTGAGAGTAATACCAATGATTTTTGCCATAGCAATGGAAATGAATTTTGTTCAGGAGAGGTACAACTGATTTCTACCCTCTAGAAAAGATGAATCCTAACATTATAGTTTGTTGCTTATGATTATTAACATTTTATAATTATTAACAAATTCATTTTAACATTCCTGATTGCATATATATATATGTGTGTGTGTGTGTATATATATATCTGTATATCTATATCTGTATGTCTATCTACCTGTCTTCAAATTCTCATTTGAATTTGTACTGGCATCTTAATTGTTCTGTCCTTAATTAATGACTTAAATAAATAAAATATTTGACATGTTTATATATGAATAAGAATAATTTATTTACCTTTTGAAGTTACATTTTAACAAGAGTAAAAATAGTGCAGGTATTTTTGAAGTCCAAGTAGAAACTCGTATGCTCTTTGTTGGTGTCTCTTTTTAAAAATATGTAGACATATTTTAAGAGACAGGGTCTCTGTCACCCAGGGTGGAGTGCAATGGTGAAATCATAGCTCACTGACCTTCTGGGTTCAAGCAATCCTCCCACCTCAGCCTTCCTAGAAGCTGGGACTATAGGTGTGTGCCACCACACCCAGCTAATTGTATTTTTTGCAACAAGGGGGTCTCACTATGTTGCCTAGACTAGTATCAAACTCCTGGGCTCAAGTGATACACCCACATCAGCCTCCTAAAGTGCTGGAATTACAAGTAAGAGCCACCATTCCTGGCCCTTTTGTGGTGTCTCTTCAAATGCTAATTCCTGACAATGACACAAGAGATGACAGAAGTAAGTAAACTTTTAATAGTTAGGATCAACATTGATTGGTAGAGTTATGGATAATATTAGAGTACAAATAGAATTGATCCTAAGACACTCATGCTATAGGGGAATTTTTTTTGAGGGAGCTCATTATTTCAAAAAAGGCATTATAAACAACTCTGAGAAAACCAGCTTAACTGCTATCATAAATTCCATTGCTACATTTACATGTTAAAATTCTCAATGCAGTTTACTTTTATGTATCTGACATTTATATAAATAGATATAACAACCATTGTTTAGAAATACGCTGTATACTTGTATTTTGTCTGTCCTTTGATTTCTTCTCACTTGCTTCCTGATGAAAAGAAAAATAATTCTCCCAAGTAATTCCACACAACTTATTTTCTGATTTGAACCAACAATCTTGGTGGTTGACAGGATTCTTGGGGGCTTACAAATGTCAGTTTGTTCATAGTTTCAGGCAGAGTGATCTAGGAAAGCAATTTCTCATAAAATACTTTCCTTCTCTTTAAACATTTTTTTTTTCCCTCTTAAGAATTGCTTTTTCTTCTTGGTATAAAAATAATTTGCTTTGTGGTTATTTGGATGTGAGTCACTTCTGTAAGTCACTTTTAGCTATGTTCCCCTGGCTGGGTGAAACAAAGTAAAAAGAAAGCCAGAGTTTATCCCTCCACCGTTTTCTAGCTGTCTTTTGCATCACTTTTTCATCTGCCTGCTTTATGCTTTTCTTTAACTGTTGACAATAGGGGCTGTGCTTTCTCTCCAAAATTAAAATGAAAAGAAATCCTAAATGTAGCCACCATTTTTTAATGACTTGCAAATCACCATGCATGAAAACAATGATGCAGGCACACATTGAAATTTCACACCAAGAAGACTCCTTTGCACATCAAATGGCATTTTTAGGTGCATAAAAAAATGTGCCTAAAAGAAAAGAATGTTAAGATCTTAAAGATAATTTTAAAACATCATGTTTTACAGTGGACTAGGAGCCCTAATTTTGCACATTATCTCCAATGAGCATTTCAAAGTAAAAAAAAAAAATCAATAAAAGTGGTTTTACATACACACCATACACATACACATACACATCAGTAAATATGATTTATATATTTGATATGCCAAACTCTCCAAGTTCTATTTTAATTTACATAAATCTACATTTCTCCTTGACCTCAATAATAGTAATAACGCATCCATAACATTTTGCATAAATTGTACAATTTATTTTCACACATGTTATTATAACTGAGCTCAGTAGCTGTTCCATGAGGAAACAAAGGCAATATTAAAATTATTTTGGTGACTTGAATTACAGCTGTTTTGTTTTTCTCTATAGTGATTTCTAATTACTTATTTTCTCTTCTAAGATTTGTTTACTTTATCAATTATAAAAATGTTAAGGATATTGTAATAGTTCAGTTTATGTATATAATTTGGAAGTTATGATGTTTAAACCTTCATACATTGGAGAAGAGGCATCAGCAAAATGAAGTGGTATCCAATATATCCAACCTTTGATGATTCACTAAAAAATAATTGTAAGTATTACCTCTCATCAATTCCATAAACTAGGTAAAAACCATTATTTTAAGTTTTTGTCAATAAGATATTTTGTAATATAGACATATATATTCAGATATTTTAAATTGTGATATTTAGGTCCTCCAATAGGGATTTAAAATTGAAAAATAGGCCAGATGTGGCGGCTGAGACTTGTAATCCCAGCAGTTTGGGAAGCCAAGGGAGGAGGATAACTTCAACCCAGGAGCTGGAGATCAGTCTGGGCAACATGGCAAACCCCGTTTCTACTAAAAATACAGAAATTAGCTGGGTGTCTTGGCATGCATCTGTGATCCCAGCTGCTTGGGAGGTTGAAGCATGAGAATCATTTGAATTTGGCAGTTGGAGGTTGCAGCGAGCTGAGATTGTGCAGCTGGACTCCAGCCTGGGCAACAGAATGAGATTCTGTTTCAAAAGACAGAAAGAGGGAGGAAGGGAAGGGAAAAGGGAAGGGAAAAGGGAAGGGAAGGGAAGGGAAGGGAAGGGAAGGAAAGGAAAGGAAAGAGGGGTGGAGGGGAGGGGAGGAAAGAAGCCTGAAGGAAGGAAAGAAGGAAGGAAAGAAGGAAGGAAGGAAGGAAGGAAGGAAGGAAGGAAAAAATTGAAAAATTGAAAACATTGAAAAATAACTTTTATCTTTATTGGGTAGAGAATAATCTACCTGAGCAATTAAATTTTAAAAAGTATATGGACTATGTTTTATAAGTTATTTCATAAATTTTACCCTTTTTTGTTCATTAAGCTTACTAAGTGTAGTATGGTAAAACATATTATCCAATTTGTCTGAATATGGATATTTTATTTAATTATGGCATTTTCAAAGGTAAGTCTTTAAACGTTTAATCAAAATACATTGGCTGGGCATGGTGGCTCATGCCTATAATCTCAGCACTTTGGGAGGCCAAGGCGGGTGGATCACTTGAGGCCAGGAGTTCAAGACCAGCCTGGGCAACATGGTGAAACCCCATCTCTAACAAAAATACAAAAATTGGCAGAGTGTGGTGGTGCACACATGTAGTCCCAGCTACTTGGGAGGCTGAGGCACAAGAACCGCTTGAATCCAGGAGGTGGAGGTTGCAGTGAGGCAAGATTGTGCCACTGCACTCCAGCCTGGGTGACAGAGCAAGATTCTGCCTTAAAAAAAATTAACATAGTATTTTCTTTATTATATTAGGAAGTAATGGGCTTATGAGTTATTTATAGCTTCAACCCACTGTCTTATTTATATTAGCCTGAGTAGGAAATTACCTGTTGAAATTTATATTGACTCATAACTATGGATCAGTAAATCCAAATGGTTTACTGACATCAACAGGAAATTTGAATCAGGAAAAACTTTAAAATTGTTATTCTTTTCTTCAGAAATTTCCTTAGAGTTAACAAAGATTTGAGTATTCTCTGGATCCCTAAAGGTATATTAAGTGCCATATTTTATATGGCACTTAATATATATATATATCTAGGCAACTTAATATATATATATATATGGCACTTAATATATATATATATCTAGGCAACTTTATTTTAAAACTAAATCACTTATCCTTTATTATGCTATAATAATAGTTGCAAGCATGCTATATTCTAGAATTGTTTCCAGACATATTGTTAACGTTATCATTAGTCTCAAGTTATTTATTATTTATTATGCTTCACTGATTTTAGCTATATGTATATGTCTAAGTGATCATACTTTAGAACCAAGTTTCATAGCACATGTTGGAAAACCTAACAATTATATTAGTGCAGGAGCTTAAAGGAAACAATCCAGCACCGTGACATGGAGGAGTTGGCTGTAGCCATTCCACATCCTCTTCTAGGCCTCTTGGTATTTGGCTTTGTTTTCAGAATTTTCTGTATCTCTTCATTGCAACAGATGCTCAAAGAGTTTCTTAAAGTTCACCTCTAAGAAATGTACTACATCCTTTTCACAATAGCAAAGACTGGGAACCAACCCAAATGCACATCAATGATAGACTGGATAAAGAAAATATGTCACATATACACCACGGAATACTATGCAGCTATAAAAAAGAATGAGTTCATGTCCTTTGCAGGGATAGGGATGAAGCTGGAGACTATCATTCTCAGCAAACTAACGCAGGAACAGAAAATCAAACACCACATGTTCTCACCCGTAAGTGGGAGTTGAACAATGAGAACATATGGGCACAGGGAGGGGAACATCATTGAGGCCTGCGGGGGCTGGGGGTGAGGGGCTAGGGGAGGGATAGCATTAGGAGAAATACCTAATGTAGATGACGGTTTGATGGGTGCAGCAAACCACCATGGCACATGTATACCTAATGTAACAAACCTGAACATTCTGCACATGTATCCCAGAACTTAAAGTATAGTAATAATAATAAAACAGCAATAACAAAATGAAATATGCTACATCTTCCCTAGCACTTTTTTCTGGCTAGAATTGAAGATCTGGTGAGTACCAGAGACCATCTCTTTCCTCTATGCTTGACTTTCATCAAAGGAGGTAAAAAAGCTTCATGGACACAACTTGAGATGGTGGACACTGAACCTTGCCATTTCCGAAAGAAGTTAAAGAAACTGCACCCAGTAAACAAGAACTAGCCTTTCATCATTCCGTAGGTATTTACTGATGGCTCCCTTAAGGCCCAACTGAAACGTAGATGGAGATGATGTTACTAGCCGAGCGTTATTGAAGATTTAGTCCATGCCAGTCTCTGTACTAAGGACTTAACCTCCCTTTCCTTATTTGCTCCTCATTGCCCTATGGAATAGATATATTAGTGTTGTTTAGATATGAAGAAACAAAGGCAGAAAGAGTGAAAACTGATGATCTCTTCACTGTTAACGCATTTTTGCGATCTGTACTCCACTCCAAGTATATTTTATTAGATCCTTACATCTTCCAACACCCTCGGGAAGTAGAAGACCATGGCTATGGCACACAGTTTGTCTTCTCCTTACTTTTAAAAGCTCTTTGGTGGACATAAAAGAGGTGTGGGAGATGTTATTTCCTCTAGTTTCACCCCACTTTTAATCTGGAAATGGAGGCAGACACTGGAGAAGCCCAGGCTCTGTGGGTTCATAGAAATGGATGCTATTCAGATGTAAGCTATATGGTTTCTCAGGAAGTAAAATGAAGTTCTAATAAAATGTACTGAAAAGTGATTATATGGCACTAATAATGTGGGACTGTCTGAAAGGAGAAACCTGCTTCTGAAAGAACGGCTTCTCCCTTTCCCTCCCTTTGAAGTGATTTCAGCTGTCCAGAGCTGCCTGAAAGAAATCCATCATAGAAAAGAAAGAATAGTCCTATAGTCCTATTCTAACCCTCCCCCTTCGTTTTATGTTCCCCTAATACTTGCCCCTCCTGCAACCTCATCATTGCTTTATGGCTGACTGGTGAAGGGAAAAGCTATTCCTAGCACAGCAGATGTAGGAAGCCCCAGCCAGATGAGCCCTGGAACTGGCAGTAAGTTTGGTTTGGTAATAAGGAAACAGCTCAAGAGAAGCATGGGAAAGGGGCATTGAATTGTTCACTGAGAAACATTATCCAACAGTTGTGAGATAAATCTTGAAAGAGAGAAAGAGGGAAAAAGGGTCAATATGAGATGAAGGAAAGGGAAGAAAGAGAGGGAGAGGAAGAGGGGAGACAAAGTAATTTTGCTTCAAAAGGCCTGCAAATTCTGGAGGTATATAAATCCTATTTGGTTCTGTAATATGAATATGAAAATGTTACACATCAGCCCCTTAAATTTATGCTAAAGTGACTGTATTCTTTTTATTTTTATAGCTATTAAGTCTTGCACATTAAGAGGGTATGCTTTCCTGGTTATACCGTGACTAGGCATAAGAATGGGAATTATTTTCTCTGGAGTTTGTTATGAGACAGCACCCTATTCTTAAAGAAATTTGCATACATTTGAAGCACTGGTATACTGGTGTGGTGTCCTGTCTTTCTGTTTATGGCACCAAACACTGCCAACTCTGTCCAAGACTAAGAATGGGAGAAAGGATTGGAAATAAAAGGAAATAAATGGAAGTTTTAAAAATGCTTGAAGAAACAAATATAAAAGAGAAAAAGAAACCAGAATCATAAAAGATAAAGATTTACGAGAAGGCATTAGAAACCCAGAGTAGTACAGCTATAAAGGCCCATGCTTGTTACTTAGTACTATAGCTGTCAAAAATGCTTCCAGTAGGGGGAAGTTCAGTATATCACCAGACAGCTCATTTTATTTCTGAAGCGTTTACTAATAGAAGGTTCTCATTTGTATTAATTCAGGTTCTTCTTGTCTGGAATCTTAATAAATCTGGAATCTCTTCTATGTTAATGTTCTTCAAATATGTGAAGACAGTTACCACGTTTCCGAGTCGTCTCAGTTATTTCAGCCAATCCTCATGCTCTCTGGTTGCCAGATCTCCTTGGCACACACTTCAGTGTGTCAGTGTCCCTCTTACAATCTGGCACTTTGAATTGAACATAATCCTTCAGATGTGGTCTGGACAGTGTAAAGTTCAATGGGACTACTCCCTTTCTTGATTTGAAGTCAACACTTTATTAAGACTCACACGAGCTTATTTGGCAGCACGTCATACTGTTGGCACACGGTGAACTTGTAGGCAGCTAAAACCCCAAGTTATTTTTTTTTCCACATTCACTATTCTTAAGCCAGTTGTCCTCTGTCTTGTAGAAGAGGAGTTTACTTTATGAATCTACAGAGAGAATGTTTTGTTTCTTGATGCTTTCTCTCATTGTTCCTGCTCTTTAAAGATCTAGAAGATATTTAATTTTGTCCTTCAATATGTTAGCTATCCCTCCTGTTAATTTTGGTGAATAATGTGTCGTCATCTGAATCATGTGTTCAAGAGTTTGAGGAGACAGAAATAACTTAGAACAAAGCCTTATCAATTGTTATTGAATAACTGACCTTAGGTTAACTTTGATTTGTTACTCAATTCACTTTGAATGGCACGTTCAACATTTTACTTACCATTCAGTTTATTTTTTTCTGATTAAAAGGATTGTCTTTTCTACAAGCCTTGTTGAAACTGAGATATAGTATATGTATAACCTCCCCAGATTTTGCATGCTGGAAGAAAATCACTTTTCTTTTTCATTTTTTAAGAGATAGGGTCTCACTATATTGCCCAAGCTGGAGTGCAGTGACCATTCACAGGTGCATTCAGAGTGTATGGCAGCTTTAACTCCTGGCCTCAAGCAATCCTCTCGTCTCAGCCTCTCGAGTAGCTGGGACATAGGCATGCACCACTGCAAGAAATTTAAGTGATATATTTTGGGCATGAATTATTTTCAAACAATTTAAGGCCACTTCTAATAATCACCAATTCCTGTAGTAACTTACTGAATAAAATCAACTTCCCAGCCAACTTGATTTTTTAAAATCAGGGAACCATAATCAACCTATTAATTAGTTTTATTTCTAAAATCCAGACTTCTCTCTTTTTTGACATTGAGATACTACATGTTTTCAGTATTCTGGTGTCTTCAATGCATGCTTTAAAATATTTCCATACACATATCAATATTTAAAATATGGCATATAATGTAATGCACTCTGGGTTCTCAATTTAGCTAACTGTTCTTACAGTCTGTTAACCCATGAAACCATTACCTCCCTGGGTGAGGTAATGCTGAAAGCAGTCACTAGAGGGAAATAGAGGGCTGAAAACTAGGTACAGGAATGGTCGACCCCTGGTTAGGAGGACCAAGAGAAGGATAGGCTGGAGAAGGCTAGACCTCTGTAGAAGAGGTTACTCTCAGGTTTACCCCGAAATTCCGCTTTAGATATGGTTCACCTAAGGACAGAGATAGAACTGGAATGCAATCAAGACAGATCAGCCAGTCAGCACTCAGTTGGAAGACACATCAATGACAACGTTTTTTGGAAGTTTGATATCAATGCCAGAAAATGACCTTGAAGCAGGAGTCTTGGTGTCATGGTTGAAATCTGTAGTCAAAGCTAAGATCAAAATTGCATCAGTTCAGCAACAATCGTTACAATTTATTGACTGTCTACTGTATGTCTAGCAATGAACCAATATTATGTCCCATTCTTGGAATAAGCTTTGGAAAGTAATATTTTCCCCATTTCACAAAAAGAAAACTGAAGAACAGGATTTAAGAAATTTAAGTGGCAGAACTGGGATCTCAACAGAGATTAGTTGAGCTGCAAGGCATGTACTCACTATGCTGAAAGGCTGGACAATACCGTATTCTGATTCAATAATTAGAACTCTGGGAAGAGAGCTCTATAAAAGCTTGAAACAATTTTCTCCTCAACTCTAAGGCTTTCTCTCTTAGAATTTGTGGAGAGCGGACACATCTTCTCACTTATCATAGGCTTCTATTTTCTGTAATTAAATTTCATCAGTCCTTCACAGATTTGAAGTTCATTCTGCTTTTTTAGGATCATGCAAACAAAATATATCCTATTAATACATTTTATTTTCTTTCAAGTCAAGGCAAATGAAAACTTCATAAACATAATGTATGGCTTTTTAGAAGTTACATGTAATGAATACAAACTTAGTACAGTGAAAATTCTCAGTGACAATTTGAATTTCCAATAGGATCTGCACCTCTTGGCCCAAATATTGGCCACATAAACATGGCACCAGGTCTATCTGGTAAAAATGCATATTGAGTAGTTAAGGGAGCAAATGTTTACAGGGGGTAAAATAATTTTCAGTTTTAGTATCTGTAAAGCCAAATATTAGGTGAACAGGTAAATGAATTCAGGGATAAAATGATCAGTAGCAGCATAATAAAAGGATTTTAAAAGCACTGAACCTTAAATAACTTAATGGAAGTAAAGAGAAAGTTCAAAAAATGATTCACAAGATAGCTCAGGCAATAAGGTCCCTGATTTCAAAGATGTATACAGATGTTTGAAAAAAATTGTCTCAAGAAATCTGAGTTTCAAAAGGCAATATTTCTAAACATACTGGAAGCATTCTAAAACAAGCCAGAGTACTATACTAATAAGCATGGTTCTTTATAGTTTTCCTGTTCTGGGTTTCTAATGCTTTTCACAAGACAGAGGTAATTAAAATAATATATTACCATCAAAATCCATGTTAGGTCTTCCGATGGGACTTCCTGTGGTTTCCTCAAGTCACCAACATCTCACCACATGTTTGAATATAGCCATTACATATTTCAGTGTGTTTAAACCTATTAACAATGATCTCCCTCCTGTTTGTCTTCTTCCTCCAGAACATATACAAATAAAATTTGTGTAAAATTTCTTCCTTGAACTTAATAGATATGTTTTCTTAGCAGATTTCTCTGGTCGAAAAAACGTAATTTGCGAGGAATATGAAATAGAAAACAACTTCAGGTTTATAGACTAGAGATCCATAATTCATATTATTTGTTTGAGTTTTCACCTTTTCTGAAAATACAGATTTTAAATACTTGAAAAAATAAATGGGATGTTTGTTTTAAATTCTGCCTCAATCCAAATACTTGGAAAGCCCTGTATTTTAAAAACTTGAAATTTCATTCTAATTTTATTTAAGGTTAAACATAGAAGTGTCCTTTGAAAGTTCACATCTATCTCCCTTAACTTGGGCTGCACAAATTGTCCCAAAGATGTACATAGTTATTATGGCATGTTTTGATGCACAAGTAACCAATTGGTGATAATTTATCTCATAGCAGCAGGATAGATGAGCCCAGCTCACACTGGGCACTAATTGAACAATGTCCTACTTGCTGAAAATGGAAACTTATAGAAGTTAGGCTGTTTCTAAAATGTCTATGGGCATTCTAAACCTATAGTCTGAGCCAGATGTCTGGAAGCTCTTAGAGATGATATTTATTTTTTCTAATATAGTCATATCTTTCCCTTTGCTGTTTTCTTTGCACTTATCTGTCTTGTCTTATTTTGGTTCCTTCTGTCCCTGCCGTAAACAGAAGTATGTTCTTTGTTCTCCCTCTCAATTTCTTGACTTTTCTTTTCTTTTCTTTTCTTTTTTTTTTTTTTTTGAGCATATGTGAGCATACAGCATCTGTTTCCAAGCCTATGCCAGATGGATGAAAATAATTATTGGAGAAATCTGAGAAAAGGAAGATCAAGGCACTTTTAACATCAGCAGAAGATAATGAAAGGGTAGAACAAAAACTGAAAACCAGAGACACTGTCAGGAGTAAAGTAAAGTCACTTCTCAGAGTTTCCATAGATCCAATGGCACTGCCATAAATCTAGATTGAGGAAGTCCATTAGCAGTTATTGCAGATACACTTACCTTCTCCTCACCCCAAATTCTAAATAAAATATATCAAAATGAATGGACAGATTGGTTATTATTTAAATATTAACCCTGTTTGCCAGCTTCTTTTAGGTCGTAAATTTACATGGACTCATGGTAATCCAAATGACTGTATAATCAGGATATTTAGGAAAAAAAAAAGAATCAGTGGCAATACTCAAGCCCAGGTTCCATGCCATCTGCAGGGGCTGTGCCATAGTTTTTATTATAAAAGCAACTACTATTAGGATGCTGTCGGACTGGTTTTTCCAAGCACCAAATCCATATGGGTAGAACTCAATAAATACCATGCAAATAATAATTACTAACATCTGTAGAGTGCTTTCCGGTCTACAGGTTGCTTTGTTTAACCTTCATAACTGTTATAATCCTCATTTATGGCTCAGGAAACCGAGGCTTAGGGAGGTAAAGTGATCTAGTTAACAGCATACAGCATAAAACAGTGTTTTAAACCATAAATTTCAACTCTAAAATGAAGTTTTTTGATTCCAAATCCAGAGCTTCTGCTACCTCGTGGTGCCTCTCTGAAAATGTTTTAACAACCATAATGTTATGATTATACCTTTTAATGTAATTTTTAGAAAATGTTGCCCTTCAATATCTTCCAGCCACAGTAGCTAATATTTTATGAGATCATAGTTCTGAGTTATTTGTAATATGGAAACTGAACATTGGAAAACATTATTGAAATCTATTTAAAAACTGTTATTTGGTTCATTTGTGAACCTCAACCTCCTTGGCTCAAGTGATCCTTCCATCTCAGCCTCCTGAGTAGCTGGGACTAAAGACATGCACCACCATGCCTGGCTAGTTTTTGTAGAGACAGGGTTTTGTCATGTTGCCCAGGCTGGTTTCAGAGAGTTTGTAGTGATTTGGAAAGCAAGCTAGATAAAGCCTACTTTATGAAACATGTGCTTAGAATAAAATAGATTAGGATTTAAATCCATAAGGATAAAGAGCCACTTCTCCTTATAGGGAATATTTAATATATTCCCCTAGAACATAAAGAGTAAATTGTTAATCACTTAACAGGAAGAATAGAAGAAGGGGTTCTAAGACATTAAAAACAAAAATAGGAAGAAATGTTTTAAATAAACTAGAAATCAGTGGGACCACACAGTCACTTAATAAATATTTACTGGCCATTTACTATATATCATATAATGCCAAATACTTGGGGAAATTTAAATTTTATAAGACAAAGCCTATCCTTTTGAAGAGCTCACAGTGCAATGGAGAAGAAAGCAATGAATAAAATGTTTGAATTAAGGAGAAACTTGTCTGCAGGAATAAGCAAGGGAAGTAAAATTAGATTTGAGTTCTGAAGGATAAATTGTATCTTCACAGGATGAGAAATGGGCAAAATGCATTTGGAAAGGAGCAGCTCATGCAATGGCATGAAAGTATGAGAAAGAGATGAAGTTCATGAAATGGTGACATGATCAGTGCAAGTAGATCACCGGGTACTTGAAGGAGTGGTGAGAAAGGAGTCTGAAAGACTGCAGGGGCCTGTTTGTGAGGGGTCTTTGATGACACAACGAAGTGTAGTGACTTTACAGGCTCCAGGGTGCCAATAGCCTTATGCTTTTCAGGCAGGCAGTAGCACCATGGAATGTGCAATTTAGAAAGACAATTCCAGCGGCTTAATGTGGGAAGAGACTGGTGACAATGCAGCATTTTACAGGCAGTTGCAATTGTAGCAGCAAGCTGGGCCTATAGAATTATAGGTCCTAAATTAGAGGGTGTATTTTACTTTAGAATAATCAATGCCATTAATAATTGCAGGCAGTTCATAATATAAAATGTTTTCAAGCAAGGATAGGTTTGGGGAGGAAGGCCTTGAGGCAGATTCATCATATAGTAAGCTAATAGGAAGGAAGGCTTCAATGTGATGTCCGACGTCTTAGGATGGGGACAGTTTTTTAGTTTTAGCTCTCCAAAAAGTATTTCCACCATTTTATTTAAATATCTCTATTAGCATCCTTAAATATTAGAGATTTCTTCTTCTTTTAAGAAAGTTAATTTCAGAGACCTCTCCTGAGAAAAAATAGAAAGATAAACTATGCTTGCAAAACTAATAAGCAATACATTGTATTGGGAAAAAATATAAAAATAAGTAGAGAATTGTTTACTTAAAAATGGAAGTGAGTCTTTAAAGTCATTTTTCTGCAACAAATATGGTCTTTTGTTACATTGAGTGGGAAAATCTTAAATCAAACTATCCAGGATAGAACATTAAAAAACAAAACCCATCAACTCTGAGCTCTCTCTCTACTGTTGAGCACAAAAACCAAAATTACAAATGTACAACATTTATTTTCAAAGTTCACGGTGACTGATTTGTGTATTCAACACAACGATTTGCTTCCTTTGTGCTTCTTTAAAAAAAAGTAACATTAACTTGCAAAAAAGACTCCAAATTGCTTATGTGGGAACAAACTTAAAAGTGAGACAGAGTTTCATCTACAAGACTTAAAAACGTCTCTTAATTGTTATGATGTAATGGCAGTCTAAAAATTTTCATCAACAAACAAAAAATCGGTCAAGCACACAGACCGTCTGAGACCATCTTGTCTGGATAACATCTTCAAAGTTAGGACTCAGTGATTACTAGTCTGAGTTCTATGCTAAGGTGCTCAAGAAAAACAACTTCATATTGAGTGACATATACAAGTGCAGCAAATCTTTTTAAATTTGCATGTTGTTTTGGGAGGCTTTTTAAAAGAAACTGTAAGCCAGCATATGGAAAGTTATAAATGCAGCCCAAGTTTGCTTGGAATCTAATTAGAGAAGCCTTCCAGCTGTTGCCACTGCCTGGAGCCTCTATTTCCTCTTACTCTCTCCTTCCAAACAAACCATGGAAAAGCAAGCTGAACACCAGTTCTCCTGCCTGATGCAACATGAACAGAATTAGGCAGTCTGGGAAAAAGGAGATGAAAAAATCAGCCTCCTTATTAAATGTTGCTGTACATAAAGTGTACAATGAAAATTCAGCTGAATTAAGGACAGAGGTATAGAAACAAAATTAATGTTAAAAAATTTAAGTGCATTACCAACAGCACAAAAGACATTATCAATATTATGACTAAGGACAGAATGATGTCTAGTGTTCACCTATTTGTAGAAAAATGGAAGAATCTGTTAATTATTTTTCTATTTGCACTATGTTCTCCAAACTAGACAACTATGATAACCAAAGGCCTTTGAACCCCTAACTTTGATAAAGATCAGGTTCCTACATCATAGATTCGTTATTTTTCCTACATCATAGATTGGTTATTTCTCTGAAATTATTCTCTATGGATATTAACCTGCATATTTTGACTTTAGCTGATACATATATACAAATAGATACATAACAGAGCTTAAGGCATGGAAGGTTGGGAGAAGGATGTATCGTTGATGTACCTCTTTGAAGAGAAATAAAATTTCAATATTTCAATATAAAATTTCAAATAGGCTGAGAAGAGAGTGATTGTGGTATAAATTTACCTCTCCTATTTCTTTAATCTTCTACTTTCCACTAATTTCCCTACATTTTATCCTCAGCCTTTACCTTCAAGCATATGTCTCTCTCTATCTTGAAAATATCCTCTCTTTGAACCTGCCAGTTTTTAAATTGCCACAACATTTCTCTCTCCTTTGTTGCAAGGTTAAAACCTGCACACAGGCTACACCCACTCTTGCCATTTCTACTCTACCAATCCTTCTAATAAGCTCTCCAGAATCAAACCATTTGTGTTTTGGGAGCGAGATGGGGGTGGTAAGATAGAAATGATGACTTTCTTCTTAAAATAGCAATTTAAAAGCATGATAAAATTTAAATAATAACTAGAGCTGTCTGAAGAGAACATTTCTTTTCAGGCAAATGTGAAATTAAGTAATCTGTTTCATGTTGCGGTAGATATTTTTCTGAATGGCTCACACAGAACATAAACCTCAAAAGCCAACAGCATACTGTGGGGGGGATAATTTCTGTTTGCCCTCAGTTCAGTGTTCTGTCCCGTTAACAGCTCTGCCTCTAAATATGCATGACATTTCCTTTCAAAAATTTTCTGTTTAATGTTTCAAATGCACACACTAGAGCTGACTTAGTAAACCAATTCCCTAATAATGAGTCATCTGGCCAAACATGAGTCAGAGTAATAAAGCTCTGGAGACACTTCACTGTTTGAACTTTAGGGACATATATAAACCTGTGAACAATTTCACAGCCTCAAGAAAGAATTTTTAACTGTTATGAGAGACTGGGTAAGAGAGAACCAGCACTTCCCTGTTTTCATGTCTTATCTTTTCTGAATTTGTAACATTGATTAGGATAACCTCTGTTCTATCATTTTTTATTTACAGAGATTGCAATGATCATGTGTAGCACTAAAATACAAATTTCATAGACAGTCAGTATGTTTTACTTTATGTATATTAAACATGTTTTTTTCTTGAACATTTGGCAACTATAATCAACATGAGATTAACTGTTTCATCAGAATGTGTTTACATAGTTGCATATTATCAAATGGAATTTGGTTTCTGAAAAATGGAATGAAAGTATGGAACCAAATGGCACAGCTAGAAGTTAGAATATTACCCACCTCGTATTTTAGTTAATTTTACTGTGATCTATCGGCCACCCAAATAGATTTTTTTTTTTTTTTTTTTCTGAAAGTCTTCTAGTTTCTCTTGTCTTCAAGCCTATGTTCATTGGGGCATTAAGTAATGTACCTTCTATCATTGCTTCTCTCTTGAATTATTGTTCTCTTTCCATTCTTAGTGTTATCATTATGTTTTTTTTAAGTATTTTGTTTCTCATCCAGACAGCTTCCTACTGGTTTCCCTGTTTTAGAGTTAGAGAAATAATAATGAGACATTGATAAAATAACAATTAGGCAATGATAAAATGATAAGAAAATGAAGCATTGACAATGAGTTGTAGTGGGTGTTTTACAAAATACACATTGATGGAGAATAAATTCTATGTGTGGTTCCCTACACCTGTTCTGGTATGCCTAACTACAACTTAGTTATTGAACAATAGTTTCCTTATATGCTTTTCTCACTACGGGTCTATTGAATTTGATGACAAGTGAAAATTTTGAGAGTTCAAGATCATCTGGAAAAGCTTCTCTACTTTACAAACATTGCTGTTTTATAATTATTTTCTGTGTACCTCCAGTATCCTGGTTTGGATGTTAAAGTATTTCATGCTCACCTCCATGGTAGTGTTATAACGCCGCAGGATTATTAGTGAACTGCCTCAACTTTAGTAGCTATAATTGATTCTGGTGTATTCATCAGAATGACAGCCACAGTTTGTAGAAAAGAAAGAATCAAATAATTTTCTTATAAAAGATGTGTTTAATAGATCTGTAGCTTTTTATTGTTGCTGCTGCTGAGTCATTATTTTTATATTTTATAACTTGATGCTGGTACTTCTTGAGAATGATTGCCTTATTAACATATTACTTATTTGTAACATTACGTCAGTAACTTATTTTCTTGATATGTTAAGAAAATTCCCTCAGAGTAGATTGAATAGACCAGTGTATTTCAAACAATGACCCAGGAGCCCTGGAGATTGGCAGAAGTGTCCCGAGCCTGCCTTAGAACGAAGGGGTTGAGGCTGGAACCTGCACTAGCAGCTCTACTTTCTTTTGTTTTATATGCTGGGCTTCTTTTCCATCAAGAAATTCATTTGACTGAATAGTGCCACAGTGAAAAATGTCTGAAAAATTATAGAATAAGTTGCAAGTCCAACAAGGAAATGCACCAATTTACCTATGGCAAACACAGGTAATGTGAAATGGGCAGCTCCTCTAGGTGAAAAATAAGGAAAGGGAGAGACAGACTACAGTGCAGATCCTGAGCAGACACCATGGAGATGTGACATGCACACTCTGATCACACCTGGAGGAGACATCCAGCAGGTGGGAAGTGAAATAGCACTTACCCGATAACACAACCTGGCTTGCCTAAAGTTTTACACTTTAAGATTTAAAATAAAGGGACTTAGAGGAGGGATTTGAACTTGTAAAAGATTACTAGACTCTGCATTCTTTAAAAAATAAACAAGCACAAATGTTCTTTTGCAGGATATGTTCTGTAGTGCTTGTTCTTAAAATCTAAGAAAGGGAATGTTTGGGCTAACATGTTACATCAGATGGAGGTTGGACGTTTTGATTTCAATACTATGTGTGGTAACTAAGGTGCATGCATTAAAACAAACATTCCTCTCAATGAAATCTTTCTCAGTGTCTGCACAGCTGTTAACTCTTTGGCCCAGAAAACTGCAGCAAAAGCCAGCAGTAATACAACTTATTCAGGCTGGCCCATAAACTGTTTAGTGAGTACTTTGCTTTTGGAGAACAAAAAGAAGAGATCACCAATGTGGAAAAGTTGTAATAAATGACTATATTCTATAAATTAAAGTAAATGACCTATTTTTAGCCATTTTAAAATAAGAAGCAAAATAGGTGAACTTTAAGTTTTAACAAAAATCTTGCCAGATGTAAATCCTTAAAAATTATAATTCTAAAAATGTAAGTGCAGGACCACCAACTGCTGCTCAGACTCTTTTGTCTTGACATTAATCCAAGAGAAAGGGAAAAAACATGCATGTGTGGCTGTGTTTCTCTCTCTCTCTCTCTCTCTTTCTCTGTGTGTGTGTGTGTGTAAACACTTGATATTTGATGCAATCAATAGTCTGGAGTAGGAACATTTTCATTTTGATGAAAATAGAGAGGGAAGTGGAGTTCATACATTGGCTCTTTGTGTTGATTTCTTTTTATCACCAACCATCTGACCATATGGATGCACTAATAATGTGCAGAGTTTTGGCTACAAGTCCAAAGTAATGAAGTAAGGGAGAATGGTGAATTCACCCAGTTCATTCTACTCTGGGACAGAGGTAAGGCCAGACAAGCATGCTTGCCCTAATGCAGCACCCTTCCCCCACTTTCACCTGTGCTGCTTTTTCTTTCTTTTGAAATGTTAGTAAGTGGCTGAACCAGAACTCAGATGCAGACCGTCTGATACCACTTACTATGATAAATGAAAAAAAAAATCTATAACTGCAATCCTTCAAAATATAAAACCTAAGGGAGTCAGAAAGAGAAGGGAGAAACAAAGACTATTACTTATTGTTAGGCTTTGAAATGTGAAATGTAATTCTCAAAGAGATTCCTGTAACTTGTGATACATGCCTGCTTGAGCAAACACCTTTTTTTTTTCTTTTGCTAATAGTTGAATGAATAAACTTGAATTTGTCCTTGACTCCTCCTTTTCTTCCTGTTGCGTTTGTAGTTCATCAAAAAATCTTGTCTGCTCTATCTGCAGAATATACTCAGGATCCATCACTTTCTATCACCCCTCCCTCCATCCCACTATCTGTCACACAGGTTTATGCTATGGTCTCTTTAACAGATCCACCTGCTCTCCATCCCACCTGCATGATCTATCCTCAACACAGCCACTAAAGCAGTTCTGTTGAAAACGAAGTTAGATCAGGTTCCCCTTCTGCTCCAAGCCTCCCAATGGCTCCCATTTTAGTCGAGTGAAAGTCAGTGCCCCTGCCTGGGCCTACATTACACTATAGGATCAGGGTTCTTTAACTGCTTTGAACTCATTTCCCCTTACTCTCTCCTGGTCTGTCTCTGAACTAGCTTAGTGGGGCTGTCCTGTAATGGTAGTTGAACATACCAAGGGGGTTCCTGTTGTAACACTTATGCATTCACTCTACTTTCTGCCTGGAAAAGCTACATACAATGACCCCTTCCTTGCCTCCCTTCTTATCAAGGCCTTCTGTGACCTTTGTAATATTCTCCTCTCAATTTCTGTGACTCCCAATCCTCTTTCCTGCCTTATCTTCTTTCTTAGAGCCTGTCACCCTCTAGCATACTATAGTTTTCTTATTTGTGTCTTCTTGCACTAGAACATGAACAACATGAAAACAGGGATTTTTATAGGTTTATCAACTTATATGGTTCCCAGTGTATTAGTCCATCCTCATGTTGCTATAAAGGACTGTCTAAGACTGGGTAATTTGTAAAGGAAAGAGGTTTAATTGACTCACAGTTCCACCTGGCTGGGGAGGCCTCAGGAAACTTACAATCATGGGGAAAGGGGAAGCAAACATGTCCTTCTTCACATGATGGCAGGAAGGAGAAGTGCCAAGCAAAAGGGGGAAAAGTCCTTTATAAAACCGTCAGATCTTGTGAGAACTCACTCACTATCATGAGAACAGCAGCATGGGGTTAACACCACCGTGATTCAATTACCTCCTGCGGGGTCCCTCCCAGGACATTTAGGGATTATGAGAACTACAATTCAAGATGAGATTTGGGTAGGAACAAAGCCAAACCATAATCACTGAGTGTCTAGAACAGCACCTGGCAAAGAGTAGGTTCTCAGTGTTGAATGAATGGATGAATGAATGATGGATGAATTTCAGGGAAATAAAAACGACACCACTTAAATCAAAGGCCATTACTTAATGAACCATTAGCTGGTAATGGAGTGTCACAAGGGTTACAAATTAGTCGATGAGTAGTTTTCTTCCTTTCAGAATTTCTAAAGGTATACATTTAACCTTGGGAGTTTCCTTTATGTAATTAAGAAATAATCACGCTCAGCTACATCATAGGTTTGAGGTGAGGATTAAACGACATAATCCAGTGTATTAACATAGATCTTGAAACACTATTTTAAATTACTTATGTTTTTTGTTTTATTATTTTGACATCTGGAATCATTCAGAGACACAGTGGAAAAGAAAACGGATCTAAAAAGGTCTATTCTTGGAAACGAACCACTGAATTATTTTAATTGTAGCAAATCTCAGACTATTGATCCAATTGACCCAATTTTCTTTTAGAGATAATGACAGTGAATTCCCTAGCTAAGATAGCTATAATGCTTTAGAAAATTATGATATACGGTATATGCACATACTCTGAAACTGATGAAAACCAGATAAAATTCATAGCTTCCTGATTTAAACAACACACTGAAATAAGCATTTGTTTTCTTCAAGTTCACACTGTGGTAGGAAAGGAGCACATAAAAAAGAACTATACTCCAAAAGGTTTACATCTCCTAGTACCTTTACTTCCATGATTCAGTTCTCAGAAACTCATTATCCAGTTATCAGTTGCTTTTTGATCTTGAACCAATTACTAAGCCTAAAATAAGAATATATCACTTATTTTATGGGAGAACAGACACACATTAATAGGGATGTTTCTTCCAAGAGTCAACTCTATGAGACTTTAAACAAGCTTTCAATTGCAGACTTTAGGAGGAAAAACACAAGTTAATTGACTTGATTCTAAGACAATACTTAAATTAAGTAGTCATATGCATATAGCAAGTGTTAAATAAATGGTGGGGAGAAAAAAAAAAGAGACAAAGGTGGCAATAAATCACCATGGAGCATTAAAAATCAAAACTCTACCACAGTGTTATTCAGTACGGTTCCCAGACCAGCAACTTCACCTTCACCAGGGAGCTTATTGGAAATGCAGAACCAATACCCCCACCCTAGCCCTTCTGAAATATTAGGGTAGGACCAGAGGCATACGCATACAGTTTTAACAAGTTCTTGGAGTAATTCTTATACATTGCTCTATTATATACATCTTACAGTCCTAAATATCTAATTGTTAATATTTGAGAGGTTGTTAGGATCAACAATATATGTGGAAAATATTATAAAAACTTTTCACAGTCAAATTTAAACAAAATATTGTATAGGAACTAGACATTACTTCAAAACATAGTAACAAAAATAGAACTGGAATTATATTATGTCTTGTGGCATCTACAGTTATCGAATATTTAAGTTCTTCATTTCATCTCTCAATAAGAGAAAGCATAGTTTGATTAATAGGTTAAGTATTCTTACAAATTCTGAAAGGTAATATTGACATCATTAATTTATACATGAAACAAATAAAAAACAAGAACTTCTTGCAACTTCCCAAAACAGTATGGGAAATAATTTTGAATAAGAGTTTCTGGTTTTTAGAATAACTGTATCTACTTAGCCTGCTGTTGCTTTACTTTAATAATGAAAGATATTTATTGTTTTCTGCTCTAAAGAAAGCTGTGCAGGGATAACAAACCCATCCTGTCAGCCATCTGAATAATGTCATGGAAAAATCATAGTGTTGGAGTTGGAATCCTAGCTTCATTACTTACATGGGACCTTGGTCAAGATACCTTACTTCTCTGAGCTTGATTTCTTCAAGTGTGAAATGTGGATAATAATAATTACTCTAGAGTTATGAGACTTGGAGAATATATAAAAGAGATACAGATATAGATATACACATAGATAGAGAGATAAATATATTTTTTAGAGATAGATGTACTAAGAATATATATTAGAGGGTAATGTACATAAGGTATATTTCTTAGCACATACATGCCAAATAAATGTTAAATTGCTATTAACAAGATTTTATGCTCAACTAAATCTTTTAGTTAGGAAAAATGTACGACTAAACTACAGAGTTACAAAGATAGCCAAACTAGGAACAAAGTAAAAAATTGATTTCAAATGTTTGAGTTTATTTGATTATTATTGGAGATTATTTTCAAAATAATCTTCAAAATAATTTTCAAAATTATTTAAAAAATATCTAAACCAAATTAAATTTTAATTTGAGTCCAAATCACTCCGTTCACATACATTCATTATGACCTTATCCTGTGCAAGAACCTGGTGTGTTCAAAGGATATAACAGTCTTTAACCTCATAATGTTCAACCCCAAAGGTAATTTTTAAAAATCTGATAAAACAATGTAAAAATTCTTTGGTTTCAGATTGAAGATTAGGGATAATGTTTTAAATAAATTTCTAATACATTATAAATTTGTTTTAAAATTTTCAATTATAGTATAGATTATAGTAGAGATGAATTAATATTATAATACAGGTATGCTATCAAATTTACAGTATGTATTAATATATTATAGGTTAATAATTGAAATGGAGTTATATATATAATTCATGAATTTTTGCTAGGTACAAGTGCAGAAAAATTGAATCAAGTAAATTGTGCACTTTGTTTTAGTTTATTTTTAGATAGAAGGAACTTAAACTCATTTATGTGATGGTAGAAGTGCTTTACTAGAGATAGAAAATGACAAAGAAAGAATGTAAAATTGTAAAAACTAAGTCCTTCAGGAGGAAAAAAGTGGCTTGGGGAGGCATGGGTCTTTGACTGATGCATGTACCTTAATGCCTACTTGAAAAGGAAGGCTGCACATATGCTGTCAATGCTAGTAAGTTGGTAAACTTGGTGTTGGTAATGAAAGGGCTAATTTATTATTGCTTCTAATTCTCAATGGAATTTTGAAGTAAGGCAATGAGCTGATGAAAGGATATTAGCAGTTTGAGGAGATGAGAAATTTGGAAATAGTAGTTCTGAAGAATGGGACACATAAAATAAGAAGGTAAAAAAACTGCTGGCATATTTTAGTGCCTATTTTAGATTTGTGGTTATGAATTTAATTTAATCAAGGGTTGGTTGCCACCCAAATTTTTGCTGCTGTGTCCAACTGCTGGCTGGACCTTCTTGGGCACTGAATGTTGCCAAACCATGCCTATCAAGCCCATCTGGGCTTTGTGCATGGAACAATTCAGCACTCTGACAGGGTCCAGTCAGTTGCCACATCCTCTTTCTCATCTATGGCTGGTCCTTACCCTCTCTACTAAGCTTGAGAATAACCAAGTTTTAAGAAAAGCATATCATGGTATCTCCTCAGGAAGAGGACAATGACCTAGTGATTATTTTCTGGCATGTCTCCCTAAGAGGCCCAGTTGGTTGGTAGATTTGGTGTTGGTGATAGGATAGAGAAATTTTATTATTGATTAAATTCAGTCAGTGGAGAGAGAATTCATTGTTATAAAATGAAGGTTTTGGGAAAAATAATATTCAACATCTTTTTGAACTCTAAAAATTCTATCACTCTTTGTTGGCTGCCACATCTTATTACACCCAAGAAAAAGTGTGTAAAGCTTACATAAGGTAAAACTAAAAGGTTTGTAAGTATGCTGTCATTTCTGATATGGATTCTACATATGCCCATTTGGAAAAAAATTTATTAGAGTAGTTGAGACTTCGGAAATACTTTTCCCTTTCTATTCAAAATAAGTTCCCTGAAAGTTCAGTTAAATCTAAAACTTAGAATGTATCGAGCATTTATTATATGCCAGGTAATGCTCTATGTATTTTCTCCCTTATGGTCTTATTTAATAAGATAAATATACCAGAATGAATGGTCTGTTAAGTTCCTACTACTCTCATTTGATGAGGAGATCTACAGGCTTTAAGTAACCTAAGGTTTCACTCGAAGTGTGGAGCTGGGGTTAGACATAGGTATCCAATCCTATGCCTCCTGCTTCTCAGATAACTTCCACTTAAAATAACTGCTCTCTCTGAATATGATATAACTTAAAATTATGCTTGAACAATTACTAAAGTTTGCTACCAATCTGAATATCTATGTTCATCCAACTCTATCAAATATGGCATCATATCTCAGTTGATGAGCAATGGTAATATGATGTTAACAATTTTTAAATGAAAACATTCCCTTAGATTTTAAGCTATTGTACTAACAGATGAAAAATATGAAAGCTCCTAAAATTCAGAATGAATATAAAATGTCATTCTGACATATTCAATGTCAGTCATAAAACACTTAATGTAGTTTTTGAATATTTTCTCATTCAGAGCTTTTCACTTGGTTTAATTATTGCATAAATGTTTATTGAGAGTCTGCTTATCAGCAAACATTCATTAACTATTTATGGGTTAACTTAAAGTTTCCCAGCCTGGAGGTAACCAAGATTATCAAGTTATATGGGTTTCTATGTGGCAGGCTCTGTTCTAAATGCTTTAGGTACACAATTCTACTTAATCCTCATAATAAACCCCATGAGGTACTATAATGATCATCCCCATTTTCCCGTGAAAAAACTGAAGAATAGCTAGTTGAAGTTATATGGCTGACGTCACATAAGTTCTTTGCTTTTAATCACTGTGATATATGTATATATACACACACACACGTATACATATACATATATGTATATATACACACATATACATACATATATGTGAGAGAGATTTGTATATACGTATAATATTTATATGTTTTTTTAATTAGACTATGTGAAGTTTATAATTTAGTGTATTCTTGTACACTTAGGGATTAAGAGGAAAGAGGTAACTAAGTATAAAAACTGAAACAGAGGAATGCAGAAAAGACTATAGGAACAGAGCAGAATGCACTTGACTCTGCCTGAGGTGGGGTGAGAAAATGATCAGAAAAGCATTGGTGAGGAGATGAGGGTGGTAGAGGGTCTAGAAAGATGCAATGATGTTTTCCCAGAGGTGAATGAAGAACGTTCTACCAAAGGAAGCCCTGCTTAGAAGGAAACAGGGTGGTATGAGGATGCAGCCCTCGTGGGAAAGTACAAGTACTCTGGCACTGATAATCCAAAGAAGGTATAAATGGAAAATTGTTGGGAGATTGCAGCAGAACCTTAGCAGAGGCCAGATTTTGAAGGCCCTTATATGGAATGCTTAGAAATTATGCTTTAGTCTCCAAGTAGTGGAAACTTCTAAAAATTTTAAGCGGGGAAGTGTCATTATTTCGACTATTGTAGGAATTTTACTTAGGTCTTATTGTAGAGGTGGATTCAGATGCTGTAAGCAATATAATAATTTAGGAGGTTATTGAAACAGTGATCATAGAGCACAGATGTTTCAATCCCTATGAAAACTAGAACAATATATTAATTCAAAACCATTGTGTACCTTCTGACTAGTAGTCCCAGGGTGAGCTGGAATTCAAAGCTGGACAAGATATATTAATAATATTCAATAACATGTTTTGACATTTTTCATTGAAGGAATTCGAAGTAATTAATTACTGGCCTTTCCATTACCCTATTTTCAATGCCTCATTTAGTGTTATACTTTTGACATCACTGTTTAAATATACATTTGCTCTCACTTGTCACAGGCTTAGCAGGGTTCCAGTAGATTCTGCCAAGCATGACAACCAACAACTAAAACAGTTTGCAAGTGCAGAGACCTTAAAAAATACACCCCAGTCACCTTTTTTGGACATCTCAGAACCAACAATATCATGCAGAATACCATGCCAGATAAAACATATTAAAATTAAAACATATGGGGTTTAATTTTAACCCTTTTTTAAATCAACAGATTAAAGTTGGATGAGAGCTATGACTATACTTACAGAAAGCTTTAAAAAAGAATAAAAGCCACTTCTTGTAAGGTTTGTATATGATTACAATTATGGAGACATAACTCTAAATTTAAAAGAATGCTTACTTTAAAATTATATAATATGTAAAATTCTCTAAGTACTTTCACATATGTTATGTCAGTTGATGAGTGGAATAACTTTTAAGATTGGTAACTAAATAATATCATTACTATGATTCTATAGATGAAAACAATGCATCTCAGAAATATCAAAAAATGTATTCAAGGTCAAAGTCAGTAATTTGTTGAATCAGCACTGTACTGTAACTCAGATTTCCTTAATATAAATTATATGCTACTTCTTCTTGATCATATTGACTGCCAGGGGTAAATAAATAATCATTTATTCATTCATTCATTCATTCATTCTTCACACATTTACTTAGTGCCTATTAGTACAAAACACTGTATTGGGTGCTGTGAGATTTATGGAGATTATAAATCAGCTTTGTTGCTTAGGGGACCAGCAAGGGAAATAAGAGGTTCAGTAATAGCTGTGAAGGAGTGGAAAATCATGCCTAATGAGACAGTTACAGAAAGGAATACGAAAGCTCATCATTGAAATAAATGATTTCCGGCTAAGGAATCATGGAAAGCTGTATAAGCAAAGTGGTATTTTAGGTGAGTCCTAATGAGTGGTTGGGATTTGGGCAAAGAGAGATAGGGTGTAAATTCCAAGGAGTGAAAACAGAATGAGCCAAAGAAGAGAGGAAATCGAGATGTTCTTGAGAAACTGTGAATCATCCATTTCTCTGGTGTAGAGTTTGAAGGTAGAAGGAGAAAGATAAGGCTAAAAATATTGTTTAATAACTGGACTGAGGTGTTCATAATTTTCATAGGAGGCAGAATGGGGTGATGAAAAATAATAAAGTCACACAAGTTAAGGTTCAAATAGCTCTGCTGCTTAAGAAACTGTGTGACCATGATCAATTTATGTAATTTCTCTAAAATGTTCATATGCCATCCATAAAATGTGGACATTTGTAAAATATTTGAGAAATATTTTTCAAATAAAAAATTTTTACCTTCAGTGTGAATGTGAAGATCAAATAACAGGATGTCTGAAAAACAAATGGCACAAGAAGGCCTTCAGTATAAAATTATTTATTTTCCTATTCTTTGGAGTCAGTGGGGGAACAGGGAGCATGTTTGCTGAGAATGGTGATGTCATGAGAGTCAGTTTTAGTAAATCAAATGTGTTGGGTAAATTAGAGGAGACAGGGGCTGGGCAAGGTGGCTCATTCCTGTAGTTCCAGCACTTTGGGAGGGCAAGGTGGGTGGATCACTTAAGCCCAGGAGTTAGAGACCAGCTCGGGCAACATGGTGAAACCCTGTCTCTACAAAAAATGCAAAAATTAACCAGGCATGATGGTGCACACCTGTAGTCCTCCAGGTAGTTGGGAGGCTGAAGCAGGAGGATGACTTGAGCCTGGGAGGTTGAGGCTGCAGTGAGCCATGATTATGACACTGCACTCCAGCCTAGGTGACACAGCAGGACCCTATCTCAAAAAACACTAAAAATAAATAAATAAATAAATAAATAAATAAATAAATAAATAAGATAGAAGAGAGATTAAAAGATGAGAAGCAGAAAGTCTTTCATTATTATTATTATTATTTTTACAGTAAGGCATGGAAAAATTGCCTCAATGAGGTAACACTACTGGGAATATATCTAGAATTATAAAAGAACACTGAAACAAACTCTAATTACATCAAGGTAAAGTACTTACAGGAAAAGAAGAAATCAAAATTAATTTTAGAATATTGCCATAGGAAAAAACTGAATGAAACCAAACTTTGAAATAAAAAGACTTTTATACTGAGCTCATATTCAAAACAGGGGCTCTAGGTCTTTTGGTCCTCTTATCTTTGATTTCTAAGACAGGTCATTTGGATGACACAAGATATTGTCAGCCTTCTGCAACTGGATAATCTCCACCTTTAAGTACAGCTATTTAGGAAACTCAACAGAATTACCGAATAGGGATTCACTTCAATGGCTTTTTAAAAAGACTCTTGAAAATTATGGACTTTGAGCTTAAGAGTGTGCCAATAGTTTATTTGACCACAATTCTAGTATCCGAAAACCCATATGGTCAAATAGGAATTGGCAGCTCTTTGTCAAATGGTTTGACTATTGAGCCATTCTTTTTAAAATGGATGTGTGAGGTGTCAAAGCCACCCTCTCCATTTGTTATATTCATTTTACAGAGTCAAAGTAAGGCTTGAAGGAAACTCTTGTTTTTCCTGAACTTCTAACAGTAAACATGTAAATTTTTCTAAATGTTTAAGTATCAACTAAATATTTATGAAAGTAATGACTGAACTCATATAACTAATATAATTGATATTTATTGAGTATTGTCTGGGTGTAACATGCTGCTTAAAACTAGGCCTTGAATAAAAGAAGTGGATGGAAGAGGAAGCATGCGTGACTGTGATGTTTACAATAAGCTGATGGGAAATGAGTGTGTGTGTACACACATGCCTATGAAATGAAATAATCAAACTCTATTCCCCTAAGCTTACTTGACTCTTTCTCCTATCAGAGTGGCTGAAAGAATTCAGTTACTTTTTCAGGGTTTCCTACACTAGGACAATTCTAACTTGAAAATTTAATATCTAAAAGCAATATTTTGTAAACTGGAAGACACGTTCCCCCGCCTTGACAGGCCACTGCCATCCACAGAGGAGGCCTATCTGGACCCTATCTTCCTAGACCAAACTAGGCCACCAGAGCTCCCAACTGAGTGGCTGACTATACAGTGTGGCTATAGCTGGCAAGGCCCAGCTGAGTCAATCTCCAGAAAGAGGCTATAATTAAAACCAGAAACTTACCACTTTCTAAGAGATTATCTGGAAAAAAAAAATCCCACCATGCTTTTCATCCCTGTTTATTTAAGTCTTTACCAAAACTCCAAACTTTCCAATATATTTGCTTTCATTCAGATTCTAATATCTATATGTATATGTCCCTCCTGTACTCTCACTCAATCCTTTCCCCATCCCAACTCCCTAACACTTTCCAATATCCCCACTGTTACTTAGCAAAATCCTCCTTAAAACTTCTGTTTTCTAAGAGATGGGGTCTTGCTCTGTTACCCAGGCTAGAGTGCAGTGGCCCAATCATAGCTCTTTGCAGCCTCAAATTCCTGTGCCCAAGGGATCCTCCCACCTCAGCCTCCCTAGTAGCTGGGACTACAGGTGCATGCCACCACACATAGCTAATTACTTTTAATTTTTAGAGACACGGTCTCACTATGTTGTGCAGTCTGGTCTCAAAGCAAAATCCTCTTTAACTTCATCTCTTCCCTGGACAGCCCCAGTACCTTTTTGCTGTAATTAATTGCTGGCTGTCCCTGCCATATTTTCAAGTTGGGGCTGGGTTTTTACTCACATCCCAATATTCACAGAACCTGGAGCAGGTATGCGTGCCATCTTAGTTTCTCACTGGCACTCATTCATAGATGATCCCAGCACTGGCTCGCTGTCCTCTTTGCTACTATTTCTCTTTTTGTTCTCAGTGATTTCTCAATGGATATCCATGGGAGTGATTATTCAACACTCTGTACTTCAAATACTTTGCCTTCCTTACTTCCAAAGATGTTTTCCCCCATCCAACCTTAGCACTCATTACCCTGTAATTTTCAAAACCTGTACTACATAACTAAATTTTGATCCCATGCATATACTTTCTCAATCACTATTATCTATGTTTTCAACTTTGTAAGTTTACTGTAGTGTTCTCATTTCAACGACATACAGACAGTTAATGTATTGACCCCAGCACTTTTTAAGAGAACATAAGCCCCTATAGTATTCCCCCTTTCTTTGCAAAGAGTCCACGATCCACCATGCTATTTATTTGGCAAATCTCAAAAACTAGTTAATTCCACCTCTTCAACTGTACTTCTGCACACAAGCACCAAGAAGGGTGGGAGAAAAACAAACAAAAAATGCCTGATGTCTGTTAAAATTTATGACCACAAATCTCAAGTGGGCTCTCATTACAGCCCAGTATTTTTACTGCATTTCTTTACCCAATTCACTTTCTCACTCTCCTAGCAGATATTTTGTATCTCTCTCCGTCACTCGTTAAACCTTCAGATCTTCATTCTCAGCTAATTACCTCATTTATTATTTTACTTAGAAAGTAGGATAATTCAGAAGAGAACTACTTCAGAGTCCCAAAACCAAATCTTCCATGCTATTTGCATCTGTACATCTATACTGTCTCTTCTTTCCTAGGAAAATTAATGAACTGGTAAAAAATAGCCAAGGCAATTTTGAAGAACAGGCAGGAGGATTTACATTCAAGATATTAAAATTTATTAGAAAGCTATAGTAGTTAAGAGAACATACCATTGACACAACAAATAGCTAAACAGTGAAAACAATGAGAATTGGAATGGAAAAGTGCAGAAACAGACCAAACATGTGCATTCATCTGACTTATGAAAAAGTGATGCTGCAGTGTAATGGAGACGGTATGGTCTTTTTAATAAACAGTGTAGGTCAGATGGGTATAAACATGGAAAAACTAATCTTGAACTCTCATTTACACCATACTAAAAACTAATTTCAGATGAATCGTAATCTAAATATAAAAACAAAACAATAAACTCTTAGGGATAAAAGACCATGGTCATGATCTTGGGGTAGAGAGAATATCTTCAATAGGACATAAAAAGAAAAAGATTATAACATGGATTACAAGAAAATTTAAACCTCCTGTTAATTAAAAAAAAGAAAAAGAAAAACAACTAAAGAAACCAAACACACCACAACCACTAAAAAAATACACTAAAAAGCCAAAACACTGTTGAGGAGAATGAAGAAGCAAGCCACAGCATGGGCAAAGAGACTTGCAATACAAATCTCTAACAAAGGAATAGAATATATAAATAACTACCACAAATTAATAAGGCAGAAACAATCATCTAAAGAGAAAATAGGCAAAATATTTGAATAAATACTTCTTTAAAGGGGATATAAAATTGATTCATAAAAATGTGAAAAGATGCTCAACTTTATTAATTGTCAGGAAAATGCAAATTTAAACCATAATGATGTAGCAGTGAATAATGACCAGAGTGGCTAAAATGAAAAAAGATAATAATAAATGTTGACAAAAATATGAAGCAAGTAGAACTTTCTATACAATTACTGGTGAGAGTATAAACTGGTAGAATCACTTTGGGAAACTTGAGCAGTATCTACCAAAACTGAATATACACATCCCTTTAACCCAGGATTTCCACTTCTTGATAGATAGCTAAAAGAAATGCATACCTATGTTCACAAAGAAACATACACAAGTATTTTTATGGTAGCACTGTTTATAATAACCCAACTATGGAAACAACCCAAATGTCTATTAACAGTAGAATGGGTAAATAAATTGTAATATGCTTATGCAAAGGAATACTATTCAATGATAGTGAATAAATTATATATACAGGAAACAACATTGAAAAATTTTACAAACATAATGCTAAAAGAAACCAGACATAGAAGAGTATCCTCTCTGTAACTCAATTTGTATAAAGTTCAAAACCAGGCAAAATTAATTTAAGGTGTGAGAAATTGGGAAAGTGATTATCCATGGTGAGGGGTACCAGTTGGGTAGGGTGTTGTTTTAAGCACAGCGAATTTATCTAATATCCTATTAGAAATAAACATTATTTGAGTCACCTTTGCATTTGTTAACAGTGATCATCATGGTATTTCAAGTGGGATAAATGAGTAACAAAATAGTAAAAACACAAAATTACTGTCAAAGATATGAATTCAATTCAGATTGTCAACCTTTCCTTCTCTAAAGTCTGCATAAAACAAGTCTAGGTTTTGCAAAACTTATAATTCTCTTTATGAAGCCTTCACTATATTCTCTTTTAAGAAAAGAAAGATATTTTTAATCCATATCTTTATTTGCAAAACTGTAAAAACAAAAGTGAGTAAATTACTTTGAAATAAATCAAACACAGGCAGTCATTTTCCCAATCAACCTTTTATCTCATCAGGACAACTGTGAACACCTAGAATGCTGTTTCTCAAAGCCCAGTGCATAGAATCCCTACATTACTACCCCTCTTGGAATCTGTTGCCACATCAATATAAAATGGGCATAACAATAGCAACTATCTAAAGTTGTTAGAAGGATTAAATGAGACAATGCACATAAAATTCATTAACACAGTGACTGCTCAGCAGATGGTAACATTTAATACTAACAGTCTTAATTTATTTTTGATAATGTCATCATCATAATAACCTGACATGCTCACTAAATCACTATTGATTTCTAGACTCAACCCTGGACCTAACCAAAGCTGAAGGGCCCAGAAATCTGCATTTTAACTAGCATTTGGACTGATTCTTTTTGCACACTACAGCTTGAGAACTACTATCCAGAGATTAGGGCTTACTTCTTGTTTCTTCTTCATAGCTCCAATGCAGGGGTCTGTACACATGAATGCTTATTGACAGGCTGGCTGATATTCAATATTGCCAGACTAGTATGATGTAAATTATTAAGGGAATCTGCAATTTGTTATAGATTTGTGTAGTATAATAAAATAGATTTTTAATTTTTGACTCCAGAAAAATATAAAGAGAGGGCTGTTTTGTTAACAGTATCAAAAGTAACTTCAGCTTCAATTATGTAAACTCTTTGTCATGTGAAGATATTTGAATCATGTCACACTTCTCATAACCCATTTTATTTCCCTTAAAATAGTTTAGTTCGTTTCAGTTTTTTTATTGCTTCCTTTTTTTTTAGAAGATCCACAAGGCATAGGCATGTGTTCACAGAGAGAACAAATGACCATATTTTCTGGGACCTGCATTATTAACTCATTTATGCCTAGTGTTCCATTATTGGAATTCTAAGCATGTGGGAGTTATTTATATACTACTGCTCAAGATCATTACCAGAGTCTGATTGCAAAAATTCAAAAAATTGCAACCTCAGGCATAAATGGGTTAATGAGTCCAGAACTGGGCTTCCATAACCGCTTTATTTCTTACATCTGTGTTCATTTAAAGGAAGGTTCCAGTAATTTGTCTAAAAGGAGAAATTGCAAGTGAAAAGGTATACAAATGTTTAATTCAAATAGAAATTTAAATCAAATCACAGTAGCTATTTGTACTTTTTGCCTATAAAAGTTATACAACCTGTTGCACTGAATGAAAATTTTTAATGAGAAAAGAAATCTCATCAGATGTTTGATTGCATTGAAATTACAGAGAAGTTAATCTTTCACCAAAGAGAAAAAATTAGGAAATATTTTCAGCTTAGTTCCTGTTTCATTTTATTAAGTAAACATAATGGTTAAAAGAAAAAACCTACATATTGTTTCAATGCAAGATAATGTTTAAGAACAAATTTTCTTGTTTGGTGAAAAGTCTTGAACATACGCTTTATTGTGAAAAATAAATTCATATAGTTCAGTTACATATTTTCAACCACTGTTGGCTATCTGTGTAAATCTAAATTCTATAAGTTACTTGAACAGGTCCAGTGAAGCTTTGTGAGACATTTATTTCATGAGCCAAATATAAGCATGTTTGGGGTTAAACATGAAGAACTTGACCTCTAGGCCACCAGATGGACTTATTATTTTCCAGCCAATAATCTATTCCTTTATAAATATCAAATACCCTTGATTTTCTGATGCCACAATTAACCTTTAAAATGACTCTGAAGTACAGTGAGACTTTTCTCATTCTCAGGAGACGGAAGGATAATAATTTTTTTCTTTTCTGGCAATGATGCTAAGTTCTGACAGTTTGCTAAGCAGTGGAAATCATGCTGTAAGCAAAAGTCTCTGCAAGACAGAGATTCTTACAAAATAGTCTTTATTTTTCCAATGGATACTGGCTACTTTTATAGGATCCAATTCCAAGAACAACTTCACAGAAGCAAGGGTTCCCTGTCCTGCAACTGAAATCACAAGACATAGATTGAAATGGCTAAGGCTTTTCTTCTACCTCTGTCCAGCTTAACCCCTGCCCTTCCTAGTTTATCTTTGTTCCACAGGCTGAATTTGTACATCCAAATCAATTACAGTAGCCTATGCTCTGATAGGATACAGTAAAAATATGAAAATGCGTGAACATTTTAAGTAGAAGATTTAGCTATTTAGCAAAACAGCAACAATATGAAAAGCACTTTACTTAAACATACAAATAGTCTGATTTCTGTTGGTTACTCAGAAAATTCCAGACCTGTGAAGAGCAGCAGAAAACTGCAGATGAAGTTTGACTCCTCTTGAGCACTTACCATTGTATTTCCTTGCCTTTTGAGAACTGCTTTGGTAATTAAATATGGCCTTCATTAGAGGGTCTCATAAGAGAAAATGGCCCATCAAAGACCAAAGCAGAGTCGTACATAAACTGGTCATATTTTACATTATATCTGTTTCGTTGGCTCATTTTCTCTGATAATTCAATTCTAGATTTAAAAATGCACCAAGAGTAAAATAAAATTTTGATTTTTCTTATCAGTGATGGTGAGTGTGAATTCTAGTATGACATCTGAAACAAAATCTGAGCATGCTCAAAAGTAGAATAGATTTGGAATAGGAGACCATTTCTGGAAATCTCTGGTTGGTGGGTATTTATACATTCTCATCTCATTTAAAAACTTACAATTGACTCTGTAAAAAGGAAAACTAGACTACACTCGTGACTAGAAAATTAAGATCATTAACATTGTATCCATTTTAACACGGTACCCCAATAACATATATCATTCATGCATTCTTCATTCATTCAGTTGTTCCCCATATTTTCTGTTACTCCCTTAAGTTTGGAGCTGGATCTTAATTAAATGCTTAAGATTTCTCCAAAGAATAAATATAAGAAGTAGGAACACTTACTTTCCAGTAATAAACTGACTCCTGGATGGTGTGCAAATAGGCTGGACATAGTAGTTCTCCAGTTTAACTCCTTCGGCAGCGAGCTTGTCAAGAGTGGGCGTTTTAATCTCAGATCCGTGGTAACCCACATCTCTAAATCCCTGATCATCCGCTAGGATGAAAATGAGATGGGGCTGGGAGGTGGAAGTTGTGCTGGGCTCTAGTCTGTCTCCAGCTTGAGCTAGTAAGGCCCCTTCTTCCTCCTCTTCTAAACCCTGGCCCCAGGACAGGTAACCATAAGTGAGGAGGCAGAGGATCCAGAATCCTGCCAGCGCCCCCATTGCTAGCATCTTTCCAGGACAGACCCAGGCCTGTGGAGAAGGCGGAGGCGGATGCCCCGCACAGCCCCTGGGAGCCATTCACTCGGGTCCCAGGTGAGACTCCACGCGGAGAACCACGCGCCCCGCGCCGCTGCGGGCGCACACATGCACCCAACAGACGGTGGAGACTCTCCACCTGGCAAGAAATCCTCCTCTCCTCTCAGCTGTCACCATGTCCGACAACTCTAATCTTCCATAAGTGATGGCTTAATGGATGGGACTCCGGAAGAACAAGGAGGGCTCGCTCTTCTCCAGCATATTTCACTTTCTCCTCCTCCTCCCCACTGCCTAGAGCAGCTTCCACATAAGAAAAAAAAAAAAAAAAAGTTAATATCTCCCCCTAAAAGTTCTCTGGAGAAAAAAAACAAGCAAGGAATTGAGAATCACACTGGACAGGAACTTTTCGTGGCCAGAGCGCCCTCGACGTTGGGGAGCAAAGCTGACTGTCCTGGCAGTGCTGGTACGGAGGGCAGTGGGAACGGCTGTGTGTCCTGCGGTCCCCACACCTGGAAAGAACTGCGAAGTGGACGCGTCGCGTCGGGCTCTCATCGGACAGATAAACTGCCGTAGTGGACGGCCTCCTGATCACCTTCTCCACTTTCCCAGGGCTCTCTGTTTTCCCCAGTCCTTTCCTAGGCGTTTGCCAATCTCCCCAACACTCACCAGGCGGCGAAGTGAGGAAAAAGCCGTTTCCTGATCTCCCTCCACCTCTGCAGAAACTCCCGGCAGCAATTCCTTTTCCCGGCTGCTGGGGAGCCTGAAGGCCAAACCCGGGTCCCTAGCGCCGTGGCCGGCCAGCGCGGAGCCCGTTTGGCCTTTGCGGAGCTGGCGCACCCGGCGCAGGCGCTACAAGCTGCGTGCGTTTTCTCAGCTAACTTATTTAGCTTTGGCACTCCGAGTTCTTTTGCCTCCTCCCTCTTTTCTCTCCAGTGAATCACAGAACGGTACTTTCTTCCTTAGCTCCCCCGGGAAGAGGGGGAGGGGGAAAGGACGGTTTAGAGGCTCGATCTTTCCTTTTTCTTTTCCGGGAGATGGATGGCCAAGGCAGAGGAGGCTTTGCCAGAAGGAGAGCTGCGTGCTGCTCGAGCCTGACGGGATTCCGGGGTATCCGGCTGAGCTACCGCGTCCCAAGAGTGTTGCCTCCTGCCCATCACCCCGCGGGAGGGAAAGGACGGCGGCGGCGCGAATGGGGAATGGTGAAGGCGCTTCTTTTCGTGGGTCTGTTGGTGAAGAGCCCTGTCTCCCATCCCTAAAGTTGCGCTTGCAAACTTTTTCTGGTTTCTGGAGGGAGTCAGAGAGAAGGAGCAGGAGTAAAAACAAAATGCGTAGGACACTCTTTCCTCTCTCCAACTTCCTTTTCAGGTTTTCCTTTATTAGTTTCCCCACCCCCATCATTTTCTTACTCCTTTTGTCCCTACCTCCTTTTTTTTTTTTTTTTTTTTCCACTAATGATGACAAATTTTAAGTTTTATTTCGTCTCCCAATAGTTGGCTTTTACAGCCTGATTCTTCGTTACCTTTTCCCTATGTGAAGATACTGGAATTGCCCGCTCCCTCTTACCTCTACCCTAACTTACCCACAGGGTGTCTCCAGCCAAGAGCATGGAGAGGAAGAGTTATGCGTTTCTCCTTCAAGAACCGCGAAGCCAGTCTGCTTTCCTGCATTAAAGAAGCCAGTGTTTCCCATCCAGTAATTCAGGGAGCTTCATCATTTCTTTCTTTCTTTTTTACTGTGTGGAGTAAAACCATTGTAAAAACTTGTCGTGGTTGTGAAAATACTCTTGATTTTACTAGAGTCATAGTTTTAAAGCCCTGCTCAAAGGCAGAGGGATGTATAGTACAGTCTCTCTTTATAGAAGAGGCAATGGATGCCAAGAGCCACTGAGACATTTTTTCTAGCACCAAATTTATTCAAGTTACTTACTGAACACCTACTGTGGGCTGGCACATTACCATGTCAGATTCTCTCAATTGACTGAAACATAAATCTAGGTTTCATTTAGTCATTTATTTTTAATTCTCTCCTGTTCCTGCTGAGTTCCCAGGCAAAACTTTGTGAAATAGGAACTTTGAAAGGCGCGATGGTGCTCCCTGAAGTTAACTTTGCTAGCTGCTGTAGGCCTTCTAGTCTCTGCTCTTCCCTGTAGCCTTTCTGGCTAATCTGGGGAGAGACAGTGAGTCTTAGAAGACATGTTCAGAAAGGTGAGTTTAGCAGTTCTGTAAATTAAGTCACTAAATATGTAATGAGAGTACTGAGTGTCAGGGGATTGAAAGGCACTGAGAGGTAGGGCTCTAGGCCTAATGGGGCTAGCCAGGTGCTTGAATGGGAAAGATGCAAACACTCTGATCAATCTAGCCTTTTATTTGGGGAGATAGTGACTTCTTGTGACATAGCACAAGAAGTATCCATGTTCTGTGTGAGAAGGAGGCACATTTTCAGTTGAGGTTCCAAGCCATAATAATAATAATAAATCAAAATGTTTAGAATACTTACCATGTACTAACCATAGTACTCTATATACTGATACATACACACATAAACAGTTGTATCTATTAGGGATTAGTTTCAGAACCCTGAGGGATACCAAAATTCATGGATGTTCAAGTCGCTTATGTAAAATGGTACAGTATGTGTATATAACCTACATACTAATATATCTTCTATGCTTTAAAACATCTCTAGATTACTTATGATACCTAATACAATGTAAATGCTATGCAAATAGTTGTTAGAGTGTATTATTTTTATTGTTGTATTGTTATTTTTTATTGTTTTCTTCTTTTCTCAAATGTTTCCAGTCTATAGTTGGTTGAGTCCCATAATGTAGAACCTGGGAATACGGAGGGCTGACTGGGTATGTTTGTTTATATAGTGCTGTATACAGTTTATTTCTTTTCCTTCTATATCAACCTTATGAGGCATTCTTCCATTCAACAAGTATTTGGGGAGCTGGGCCAATGCTAGAGGATGGGAAGGTAATGATGAAATAAATCAGTCTCTGCTCTGTTGAAATATACACCAGAGTGGAGAAGAAATACATTCATCAATGAATCACTCTACAACTCCAATAGTTAGTTACTATATTACTTACTATACAAATGTTCTGAAAAAAAGGAACATTTTCAAAGAAATTTTAAAACACAAAAAACAATATAGACTGGGTACAACTACTGGGTGGGGTGGTTCAGGGGAGTCATCTTTAAACTGAGGACGTGTTATTTTGTTTGTCATTGTCTTTCTACAGAAAACTTAGACTTAGAAATCTGACTTCAAAGCCGATGGTTTACAAAAGATATTCTTCCTACAAATGGGCTTTAAAGTATTTGCTAGCCACATAGCACAGAGATAAAACAGCTGCCAGAGTTAGAATTCTAATCCCCACATGAGGCATGCAGACACTCTATGCTCAGGATAGAAGGACAGAATTCAGGTCCTAAAAGGCCATTTCTGGATTAAATAGCACTAACACTAGGAAAGACTAAGAACTACTTACAATTACTAATAACAGCGAAGAAACAAGAATGGCCATGCCACAGTAGGCCAAATGAGACGTGACTCAAAGAGGAAAATCAAAGGCAGCTGAGTGCCCTCCCCACAGTAGGTAAGACTTATTTCACATCCCTAAGGAAGACATGGAGAATGGCATCAGAGGCTATTGAATGCCCTAAGCTTTATAGTGCACATACTGGTATTATAAGTACATATGCTTTGCATTTCTCATTATAGTATTGGGTTTCATGTGCTCTAAGCAACAGTTTTAGCATTCTCATGAAGTCTCCAGTTAAAGACCCTCTGTAACTTACTAGTTCTTTCCTGATTTTAGAATCAGCATTTTAGTATTCAGGCATCAGCTGCCCTTATAGACGTCCATCTTAGGTTTATTTCAGCTTGAATATGCCTATATTACACACAAACTCTGGTTGTGGAGTGGTTATATAAAAATTTAAGCTGTTATTTGAGTCACAAAAAAAAAAAGAAAAGAAAAGAAAAATAGAACTGCCTAGAAACGAAATCTATATGGACTGAGTCTTCAAGTGAGGGTTAATCAGGAGGTGAGATGAAGCTATGCCTTAAAGTATGATAAAAATTTGGAAGTAGGAGAGAAAGTTAAAGGAAGGACATTTCAAGTTAAAGAAAAGAGAAAGTCAGTTTTGCTGAACACGTTTGGATTGGAAGATTATGGGAAAAAAATGTTAGGAAGTTCAGGTGACACCAGATTTGAGAGACTTTGGAAAAGTATGAAGAGCTGGAACTTGATTCTGAGGGCATTAGGAGGAATGAAATCCTTTGAGTAGAACATAACATGATAAACTATTTTAGTGAGGTGATTTCTGGGATAGATTTATAGGGATAGAAGTTACAAATGAGCTGCTTCAGTTCATCAAAGTTTGAAGAGTTGTAACTTTACTCTGAGGGTACTGAACCTATTGACTTCTTAGTGGGTTTTTGTTTTGTTTTGTTTTGTTTTTATCTTGATTAGAGTAAGACATGATGAAAAATATAGGAAAAGAATTCCCAGGGCATTTTCAGGGAGAGACTTGAGGGAGTAAAGACTAGAATCACACAACTGCCACTGTGTGTAAAAATTGTGCAGCAAAATATTCCTTAGGTTAAAAAACTATGCTTTGGTTTTGTTACCTGATGGGAGAAGAGCATTTATTAAATCAACTAAGAGGGGGGCAAAATGGACAAAAGAATAAGGGACCCAAGATAGGACCTTGTTTGACTGGATAATAGAAAAGAATGAGTAGGTTAAATTGGGAGAATGGCCGCCAACAAAAAGGGATGGTATGATTAAGGTACCACAGGGTGCCTGGGGTTCCTCAAGGGGCAGACGAAGGGTACTGGATGCCCAGAGGTTGGAGAGTGGAGTGAAGGATTGGGTATAGGGAGCCTGTCAGTCAACATAAAAGCTAAGAAAATCACAAGCAAGCAGTAAAATAGGTAGCTAAACACTATTTCTTTGAAACATCCATGTTAAATATCACCATTAAAATGACATTTCCCACAGGCTCCCAGTATGCATGGACTGAATAGCTAATGAATTTCATACACCTAAAAAAATATTTGAAGGGATGCCTAGTAGGACAGCACGCCTGCCACACCATTTCTGTTTCTTCTGTAGGTACTTATTTTCAACTAAACATATACTCAAATTTCAAAAAGAATCAGCTAAGTGTAGGTTTAAAAATAGTGCAAACCGCCAATCCAGAGATTTACGGACTATTAAAAAGATTTAAAACCCAATTGCTGCTTGGTTGCATTTATAAGTACATTAACTACTCAAGATGAAGGAATGTCACTGTGTTTAAATTAATACACAAATAGTCTAAAACAGATGTTTACCCTAATATGATTGTTTTGACATGGATGACATATAATAAACTCCTTATTAAGTATTATTAACTCTTTACTAGGCTATGGAACTTAGGCTGCTTTGAGCCATTAAGTTATCACAAGCAACATTCACTTTCTGACCAAGACCAAGTAGGATGGTTAACTTTCTGGTTTAGTAAATGTTAAGTTGAGTTTGCTTCTGATATGGTTAGACAGTGTGCCCACCCAAATCTCATCTTGAATTGTAGCTCCCATAATTCCCATGTGTCATGGGAGGGACCTGGTGGGAGATAATTGAATCATGGAAGAGGGTCTTTCCCGTGCTGTTCTCATGACAGTGAATAAGTCTCACAAGATCTAATGGTTTTATAAAGGGGAGTTCCCCTGCACATTCTCTCTCTCTTGCAGTCATGTAAGACATGACTTTACTCCTCCTTGGTCTTCCACCATGACTGTGAGGCCTCCCGAGCCATGTGGAACTTTGAATCAATTAAACCTCTTTCATTTATAAATTACCCAGTCTCAGGTAAGTCTTTATTAGCAACATGAGACCAGACTAATATAGTAAATTGACACCAGAAAAGTTGGATGTTGCTGTAAAGATACCTGAAAATGTGGAAGCAACTATGGAACTAGGTAACAGGAAGAGGTTGGAACAGTTTGGAGGACTCAGAAGAAGACATGAAAATGTGGAAAAGTTTGGAACTTCCTAGAGACTTGTTGTATGGTTTTGACCAAAATGCTGATAGTGATATAGACAATGAAGTCCAGATTGAGGTGGTCTCAGATGGAGATGAGGAACTTGTTGGGAACAGAGTAAAGGTCACTCTTGCTATGCAAAGAGACTGGCGGCATTTGGCCCCTACCCTAGAGATCTGCAGATCTTTGAACTTGAGAAAAGTGATTTAGGGTATCTGGGGGAAGAAATTTCTAAGCCACAAAGCATTCAAGAGGAAGCAGAGCATTAAAGTTTGGAAAATCTGCAGTCTATGCAATAGAAAAGTAAAACCCATTTTCTGGGGAGAAATTCAAGCCTGCTGCAGAAATTTGCACAAGTAACAAGGAGTAGAATGTTAATCACCAAGACAATGGGGGAAATGTCTCCAGGGCATGTCAGAGACCTCTGCGGCAGCCCCTCCCATCACAGGCCTGGAGGCCTAGGAGTAAAATATGGTTTCCTGGGCTGGGCCCAAGGACCCCGTTTCTGTATGCAGCCTCAGGACGTGGTGCCCTGCGTCCTAGCTGCATCAGCTCCAGCTGTGGCTAAAAGGGGCCAACATACAGCTCAGGCTGTTGCTACAGACAGTGCAAGCCCCAAGCCTTGATGGCTTACACATGGTGTTGGGCCTGTGGGCGCACAGAAGTCAAGAATTGAGCTTTAGGAACCTCCATCTAGATTTCAGAGGATGTATGGAAACGCCTCAATGTCCAGGCAGAAGTTTGCTGCAGGCATAGAGCCCTCATGGAGAACCTTTGCTAGGGCAGTGTGGAAGGGAAATGTAGGGTTTGAGCCCCCACACAGAGTCCCCACTGGGGCACTGCCTACAGCAGCTGTAAGAAGAGGACCACCGTCCTCCAGACCCCAGAATGGTAAATCCACCAAGAGCTTGCACCATGTGCCTGGAAAAGCTGCAGACACTTGATACCAACCTGTGAAAGCAGCCAGGAGTGGGGCTGTACCCTGCAAAGCCACAGGGGTGGAGTCACCCAAGGGCATGGGAGCCCATCTCTTACATAAATGTGCTCTGGATGTGAGACATGGAGTCAAATGAGATCATTTTGGAACTTTAAGATGGAATAACTGCCCTGTTGGAATTTGGACTTGCATGGGGCCTAGAGCCTCTTTGTTTTGGCCAATTTCTTCCATTTGGAACTGTTATATTTACCCAATGCCTGTACCCCCATTGAATGTTGGAAGTAACTAACTTGCTTTCGATTTTACAGGCTCATAGGCAGACGGGACTTGCCTTGTCTCAGTTGAGAGTTTGAACTGTGAACTTTTGAGTTAATGCTGAAATGAGTTAAGACTTTTGGGGGCTGTTGGGAGGAATGATTGGTTTTAAAATGTGAGGACATGAGATTTGGGAGGGGCCAGGGTTGGAATGATATGATTTGGCTGTGTCCACACCCAAATCTTATGTTAAATTGTAGGCCCCATAATTCCCATGTTTCACGGGAGGGTCCTGGTGGGAGGTAATTGAATCATGGGGGCAAGTCTTTCCTGTGCCACTATCTCATGACAGTAAATAATTAGTCTCCTGATCTCTGATGGTTTTACAAAGGGCAGTTCCTCTGGATACACTCTCTTGCCTGCTGTCATGTAAGACATAACTTTGCTCCTCATTCACCTTCTGCCATGATTGTGAGGCCTCCCCAGCCATGTGAAACTGAGTCCATTAAACCCATTTCCTTTATGAATTACCCAGCCTAAGGTATGTCTTTATTAGCAGCATGAGAACAGACTAATACAGCTTCCTTCTTTTGGAAAGTCTCTGTTGAATAGTAACAGGAATAATTTGTCAAGAAAAGATGAATGCTGTGGGAGAATTAAAGTTCCAACCATGTATAAATGTAGTTACTCAAAAATAGCAAGGTATTTGACATCAGAAACTCAGAAAATTTAAACTGTCAAAAAGATCTTTCTTTCATTCAACAAATGTCTTTACCCAAAAGCAGACTTTTAAACAAAATTTTTATGATAAGAAAATCCTAAAATTTCTACATTTTAAAAATCCACTCCTATTACTTAAATTGTAAATAAAATTCTATATTCTTTACATAGAAATTTTCTGTTTAGACTATCAATTCTGGAAGTTACCTGGCCATTAGAATCCATTAAGGATTTTTTTTTTTTTTTTTTTGAGACAGAGTTATGCTCTTGTTGCCCAGACTGGAGTGCAATGGTGCGATCTCAGCTCACTGAAACCTCCAACTCCTGGGTTCATGTGATTCTCCTGCCTCAGGCTCCCCAGCAGCTGGGATTACAGGTGCCCACCACCATGCTCAGCTAACTTTTTATTTTTAGTAGAGACAGGGTTTCACCATGTTGGCCAGGCTGGTCTCAAACTCCTGACCTCAGGTGATCTGCCCACCTCAGCTTCCCAAAGTGTTAGGATTACAGGAGTGAGCCACCATGCCTGGCCTAAGGATCTTTTTTTAAAAAAGAAAATTCCCAGACCTAAGACCGAAATCAAAATATCCACAGTCTGCAACTATTTATGTTGCAGATAGTGCTGCAGATGATCCTGTGTGTGTTGAGTTTTGAAAACCACTGATTTACAATCTAAATCATGAAAAAGTTTTAATGGGACTGCTTACTCGGTAAAGTTGGAGTCATTTACCAAATGCAATATGGGAAACAGCTGAAAAACAAATGGGAAAGTCTAGAGTTGGAACATCTGAGGGCTGAGCACCTAATTTCTGTCAGATGGCAGGAAGAAGCAAGGTTGAGATATGGCCAAGTCACCAGGATCAAGAAAAGAAGGGAGAGGCATTAAAGCCTAAGTGGGTGGATGCCAGAGGCAACAGTCCGTGCAGGCATTGCTGGATTCAGAGTACATTCAAACAAAAGACCAGGTAACAAGCTAAATTATAAATCCAGCTCCTCCAAAGTGAAGTCTTTAGGCAAGATTCCTGGCATTCTCCTTGTGGCATGGGCCAGAGATGGGAGATACTGACCTCTTGAGATCGAAGTGGGCTGCTGTCTAGTTTCAGTGGGTCTAGACAGATGTGAAATCCAGGGTCAGGCTAATCAACAAGAGTAAGTGCCTGATGTGGCATCCAGGAAGCAGTAAAAAATAATGTGAATTAATAAGATACCCAGTGATAAAATCAATAGAATTTGGTGATTGGAGAATAAAAATGAGGGAGGAATAGATGACTATACTTAGTTTCTGGTTTGAGTAACTATAAATAGTGGTGCCATTTATAATGGTAGAAATCCTGAAGGAATTTAGCAGATTTGGTGAATAGGTGGAAAAAAATTACTTTGATTTTGAGGTCTATGAAGCATCCCAATAGAGGGGTGCAGTAGGGAAGTGCATATATGGGCCTTCACCTCAGGAAAGAGGGCAGGATGAGAAATTCCACTGGCCTCTAGATAGTTTAGACAAAATTTCCAGGGAAAGGTGGAGAATAAGTAGTGAGAACGGGGTCTGGGAGATAACTCTTTAAGGATAGGGAAGATGACATGTTGTCCATAAGGAGACAAGAAGTCATGAGAGAAACGTAACTGTAAAGATAGCAGCATTTATTGAGCTTTACTTAGTAATGGTATGGTTTCAAACTATGCTAAGTGGTTTTATGCGAACTATCCCCACACTCTTTGTAACCACCCTATGAAGGTAGGGACATATGAGGAAACCAAGGTTGAGTTACACCAGGTGACTGTACAAAAAGTAGGAGGCAGAATAGGAACGTCATAAGAGAGCAGGATATCATATAGCCAAGGGCCAGTAAGCCGGCACACCAGGGAGTGGGAGAGGTTGACAGAGTCAAGAGTAATCAAGAAGACCAGTGTCATAAGGCACATATTCTAGCAAGTTTTACTTTACAAAGATATGGTCTCTGTGAATAGCTAACTAATGCCTTTTTCTTGTGTGGGAGTTCACTGGTATTGACAAAGATAGAGTTCTAAAGTGTTAAAGTATTGATAAATGAAATTAGCTTGAAAAGAAGACAAGGTTTTACCCTGAAATCTGTATAAAAGAACTGATAACCACAAAAAAATATAAACATTAAAATAAACAAGATGAGACATGTGGTTGCATGGCGTGGCTCTTCCTTTTATGTCTTTGAGATATATGGCAATTCACTTAACTTTTCTGAGCTTCAGTGACCTCAAATTTAATATGTACTTCATAAGAGTATATGTTTATACGGGGAGATGAGAGAATTTGAATAAACTTGTTTGAATAAACTTTTTTCAAAACTAAGAACTAAATATTATAAAGATAGTTAAGAGCATAGACTCTAAAGCCATCCTCTGCACTTGCTAGCTAAATGATTTAGCCTCTCTTTGCCTCATTTGTCTCATCTCTAAAATAGGGATAATAATAGTATCTACTTCATAGTGTGTCACACTCATTAGCTATTGCCAAATAATGCTGCTTAGCAAATCATCCCAAAACTCAAAGCAACAATAATTTATTCTTACAAATCTAAGCATTGGGCCAGCTTGGCCCCAAGTGTTTCCCATGTCCTCCTGAGATTAGTGATGTAGACACATGTTCTTTCATGGCAATGGCTGAAGTATAAGAGAGCAAGCCCCATCAAGGAAGCACATATCAGACTCAGAGTATCTGCTTATATCCCATTGGCCAATGCAAAACACATGACCAAGCCCAGTGTCAAGAGATGGGAAATACATACGTCCCAGAAGATGTTATAACTAAGCTATGGACATACAAAACAGGGAAGAATTGGGACTGATAATTACATCTACCATGGTTGTTTTGAGAATTATATGAGTTAATATGTGAAAAGCACATAAGAACAGTGCTAGGTCTATTGTAAGCACGATTAATGTTTGTTTTAATTTGCTATTCCTATTATAATTCTTCATAAATTAATTTATAGCTTAACGTCATGTACATCAAAACCTCAATCTGATGACAATAATTTGGAACCTAACACATGGTAATCTCAAAGCAGTAACAAGAAGGTCCCAACCTTATTATACAGTAGAACATAATATTATTCAAGAATAAAAAATACTGGTTAATGAAAGAAAGGAGAGACAAAAAAATAAATCTCATGCTGTAAGAAAATAATACGTGAACATAAACTTTTCAAAATGAAATAAAGGGTAAGCATTCTGAGGAATAAACACAACATTTGAATAAATGTGTTGATATGTGTTGCATAATTGTGTAGATTTCAGGGTAAAACCCTGTTTTCTTTTCAAGCTCATTTGTACTTATCAATACTTTGACACTTTGGATCTGTATCTTTGTTAATGCCAGTGAATTCATGGATAAGAAAAAACCATTAGTTAGCTAGTCCCAGACACCTTATCCTACAAATATTGATCCACATCTTATAGCACATGCCAAAAGAAAAACATATCTAGCTGAAATTGGAAATCTAAATGAAAAAATATTAAATTAAAGAAACCCAACAGAAAACTTAATTGAAAGATATGTGGGTAAACTGTTCTATTTTCAGTTTCTAAATGATACAGAAATTTCAATAGCACATGATTGATTATAAAATACATTAAACGGACTATTAAATCAGAAGTCTTAACTGAGGTGCCAAGATTCAGTGCTGTGATTTTCCAAAGAAGTGTGCCAGAACAAGGTGCCAATTTTCAAAGATTATTAAAAACCAGTTGGACAACTCTTAAAATTCCTACCCATATCAAGGTAATAAAAGGGTCATATCACAGAAGATTTATGAGACATTTTTTAAAAGTTGATGTGCCCTGAGTACACCTACACCTGCCTACATAGTCCAAGATGGAAGGTGCTGACCTGACCCATGAAATTCAAGTGGCATCTGGCTTCTGCCTAGGAAAGCCTCAGGACAGGAAGGGAGGAGGTTATAGAAGCTGGCTAGCTCTCCGCGAGTTTGTTGGGGTGAAGGATACTTGAGTATTTCCTGGAAACCTGGTATGGGCCACATATGAAAAAAGCTGGCCTGGGGTTGCCCTCGGTCCTGTGCAGGAGGGCTTCTTGTAGTCATGAACAACCCTCTATAAAGAGAATCAAGGGTAGTTCTCCACTCTAAGGGGTTGACTCCACAGAATATGCTTGGAGATACCTTGTCCCATTTCAAGGGAACTGTAGATAGGAGATGCTCAGAGGTTGGTGGGGAGCCTATATTCAAAAGATCACCTTTGTACACCTACCAGCCCCAGACTGCACCATATTGGTCACTTAAGAACTTTTGTCTCTGTCTGCACATTGATCCTGGAGGAGGAGAAGTTCAAGTTAACAAGCTAGGAAATACTAGGAAAGCCTCAGGACTGGCTGCTGATGAACCAGAGGAAGAGAGGCAGTTACAGAACCTGGCTGGCTCCTCATGAGGCTATCAAGCTAGGGAATAAGGAGGAGCAATACTAGGCAGAGAAAGGGAGACATACTCTAGTTGTCCACATTGAAGTAGTGCTGACCTAGGAAAAGAACAAAAGATTTACTTTAGCCAAACTCTACAGTTTTTACAAAATGTCTTTTTCGACATCCGAATTCTAAGTTGAGATCAGGTTTTGTGATGTTCAGCACTCATGAGATCATTTGTTGGGTAAGAGTGACTCCAGAAGTCTCAGAGGTCAGAGAAGTCAGGCCCACAGAATTTAGTGTGACATTGAGAAATAAAAGCACAGTTGCTTGAGTAACTGGTTGTGCTTGTTCAATGTAACAATTAGATATAAAATTTTTAGTTGTATGAAAATTAATTTAAAAACTAAACCTAAAAAAGAAAATAAACTAGAAAAATATTTCCAGGAAATTAACAGAGTTTAATATGTATTTCCTTAAAAATTCATTTAAATTTATAAGAAAAATAACCACCAATAATAAATATGTAAAGAGCTTGAGCAAACAATTAATGCAAATAGAAATGAATAAAAAAGTAAAAATATGTATCTTATTATAATTAAAGAAATATAAAATAAGCAAATTTATGGCATATACTTATATCTACTAAGTTAATAGAAATAATGGTGTGTGATATGTAATACTGGTAATATTGCAGTGAAACTGATAATTTACTGAGAACATTGGTTTGATACAGTCCTTTTAAAAATAACATAGCAATAATCACAAATAATACAAACATCTCTACACATTAGCTTAGTAATAACATCCTTTGACATTTACCTCAAGAAAGTGATTCAGCAGAATTCAAAGGTATATTCATGAATGTGGTCGTGATTGTACCATCTATGACAGAAACTACAGAAATAACCTTAATATTTGGTAAACATTAAGAGGGGGGAAAAAAGAAGTAACCTTAATATCAAATAATAGGAAATGAATGAATTTGATGTGATGGTATGACCATTAGAAGTGATCACTTTGAATAAATAAACCTAAAATATGCTTATAATGTAATACATGCGGAAACTGAAAAAGATATTTTGTATACCAGAACTATAACATATATTAAATATATGCTAACTATATAAGACATATGTATTTATTTCTACATAAGATATATATAGTTTCAAATTGGTAATTTTGGATAATTGACAGAGACAGTGTTCAACAGAATAGTGGATGGTATAAAAGTAAGGAAACGATAATAAAATTCACTGGGTGGGTAAAGTGTTTCACAGGACACAGAGAAAAGGGAAACCTGAGAATTCTAAATCTGATGTGGTTTCATGGCCCAGCTCTCTATTTTATGTCTTTGAGATACACGGCGATTCACTTTACTTTTCTGAACTTCAGTGACCTCAAGTAAATATAAAGAGTTACTGAATTCCAGCCCTAAAATTATATTCTTTGATTTGATTTCCTTTTATATTCCTTTCTCTCTCCTTAATAAAGCAAAGTGCAGGATTTCTAGGGCAGAAGCCAGTTGGACTCCAGTTACATGATGAAGTCAGAGAAATTTCAAACAGAAGCCAACTGAGAAATTGATCTTTTCAAAGACTGACACACCATAGTCTCATGGTAAAAGGACATATATGTATTCACTTACATTTACATACCTTGTTTTGTTAACAGAAACCTTCACATTTTGTAAAGCTATTACTTATTTCCTTAATTGAAAAATAAAAGGGTTGTTGAAGACCAGGTTCAAATTCTAGTTCGAATTAGATAGTATGTTTAGAAGAAAGGGAAGGTGTATTTCCTTCAGAATGATCTGGAGGCCTGGTTCAAGATTCAAATTCCTGGACTTGCTGGAGTTCCACATCATGAGTTGGTGGTACAGGTGGTTGGGTCAACAGCCCAAGCTCACTTCTTTCTCTTTCCGTCCCTGCTCTGCATCTCCTGAGGCCTTCGGATCCAAAGGAATACATAACCTAACCACATGTCCAAACTTTCCTACCACTCCACCATCCCTGCCCCAGACAGTCCTTTCTTGTTCTCTTCTTGATCCAGGGAGCAGACAATAGCTGTGTGGTCTCTCTCAGGGGGACAGACCTGGAAAAGGGAACTGTGTATAAAATATTGGAGTCTCAGATATTGAAAATGTGATCTAGAAGAGGGCATGTTTACTCTGTGCTCTTTGTTCTTTGTGGAGAAACAGGACTGGAGGAGGGACAGAAAGAAGCCCCTGTAAAGGGTGGGACATGGGGCGAGTGTCTCTCTTGCCCAAGTCTAAAGTCCTGTTCCTGGATCCTTAATTGATTAACCTCTTTAATTGCTTAACCTCCTACTTAGCTCTACTTTAACCACCCTTAGGCTCAGTTTCACTTTGGGCCTCCTAATCTCTCAAAATGAAAACTCTTTGCTCATGCCTTTCCTCTACTTTCATTCCTGTCAGAACAGTGGATGATCATTTCCTTTATTAACTTATGCAGGCAGGCCTTTCTGCTACGCGTTCACCCAATGCAGCCACACCCTCCCCAAACTCTCTCAATCAATTTCTGAAATTTCTGTCTTCACTTTGTTCTTTTCTTCCTCCTACCTTGCCCCTCATTCTACTGTTTCCATTTAAGGTCCACCATGAGTCAGTCATTGGAGATAAATACAGCAGGACAGAAGACAGACATGGCCCATGCCTTCATGGAGATTACAGTTTACTGGGGGTAAATTGTACACCAATACTGGATATTGGGTGATTAGATACAATTCTGATGAGTGCTGTGAAGGTGACGTATATAGTTCTATGAGAGTCTAAAACAGGATCCTAATGTAATGTGGGAGCAATTGCACCTCAAGTTTAGGTAAACAACTCTATTTCGTTTACTTTGGTTTCCATGCTGCTGCGTGTTCCTTGATTTAATGCTAGTTAATCACAGCTGGGTCTTCCCTGCTACTTAATGATTTTGAAGGTTCGCTCTCATAGCTTTTGAAAGAACTAAAGAAAGGCTAAGGCCAGGGGCAGGGGCTCACCCCTGTAATCGCAGCACTTTGGAAGGCCAAGGTGGGCGCATCACCTGAGGTCAGGGGTTCGAGACCAGCCTGACCAACATGGAGAAACCCTGCCTCTACTAAAAATACAAAATTAGCTGGGTGTGGTGGTGCATGCCTGTAATCCCAGCTACTCAGGAGGCTGAGCCAGGAGAATCGCTTGAACCCGGGAGACAGAGGTTGCAGTGAGCCGAGATCACACCATTGCACTCCAGCCTGAGCACCAAGAGCTAAACTTCATCTAAAAAAAAAAAAAAAAAAAAAAAAAGAAGAAAGGCTAAAATGTAATCAACGTAAGATAGGCTGTGATGTAATTCATGCTTATATGCATGTGCTAACCTCATACCAAAAGGATATAGCTAAATTTAATAAAGAAAACACATAGATTAGTTTTTCTCTTCATTTTGGAGCCTTGCTACTCTGAGCTTCTATGTATGCTTAGTGAAATATCTCCTAAGAATCATCACATCTACTCGTCTTGATTTATTTCATACAAATTGACCTTTTGTTAGTATTCATAGTACAAGGAAAATAAAAAGCGGTTACCTTCAATAGTGTATTAGTCTGTTCTCACGCTGCTATAAAGAAATACCCAAGACTGGGTAATTTATAAAGGAAAGAGGTTTAATTGACTCACAGTTCCACATGGATGGGGAGGCCTCAGGAAACTTACAATCATGGTGGAACACAAAGGAGAAGCAAGGACCTTCTTCACTTGGCGGCAAGAGAGAGAAGAGTGAAGAGTGAAGGGGAAAGAGCCCTTGATTAAACCATCAGATCTCATGAGAACTCACTCCCTATCACCAGAACAGCATGGGGAAACCGCTCCCATGATCCAGTCACCTCCCACCAGGCTCTCTCCCTAGACACATGGGGATTATGGGGATTACAATTCAAGATGAGATTTGTGTGGGGACACAGCCAAACCGTATCAAATAGAAAGTGCAATCTGTCTGGCTACTGAAAAGATATATCCATTACCAAATAATAAATTGGCATTCTGTTTTGCTTTTGTTTTTTAGAGACAGGGTCTCACTCTGTCACTTAGGCTGGAAAGCAATGGCACAATCATAGCTCACTGAAACCTGGAAATCCTGGGCTCAAGTGATCCTCCCACCTTGGCCTCCTGAAGAACTGAGATTATAGGCATGAGCCACCACACCTGGCCCCATTCTGATTTTTAAAATCACTTTCTTATAGTTTTAGTTAGTGTAAATTGCTTACACATACATTTTTTTACCCACTCGTGCTTATATGAAATAATACAATAGAGCTAGAGCTTCTGACCCTAAAATACTAAGAACGTATCATGAATCCATGTTAATATTACTGACCTGGAAAGTTAGCATGAGCTATTAAGTTTTAGGTTTACTCTGAAATTGCTTCTTCTAAAACTGTATCAACTATGGATACTAAGAAAGAAGAGAATAAGGAGTGGGGAGGAGGAAGAAGAGGGAAAAAAGGAAGAGGGAGGAGGAGGGAGAAGAGGAGGAGGATAACTAAAGAGAGTTTCTAAGTAATGAAAAGAAGTTGTGCCTAACTTTGCTTCACATATAATTTAAAACATCAAGATACTGTGCCATCATAAGTATAAGGAAATTCAACTAAGTGCAGATTTTTCCATTATAACCACTTTAATGCTTTTTTGAAATATCAAATATTTAATTTTCCCTTCAAGATTTGTAACATCTTGTCTTTTTTTTTTTTTGGCTTTGTCTCCCATGCAAACTGGTTATAAATTCTTCCCATCTCTGTGTGCAGCCCCTTTGCAAAACTCCTCCCGTCAGGAGATGGCATTTATTTTTCCATTTCTTGAATCTGAGCTTGACCATTTGACTCATTTTGGCTGATGGGACATGAGTAAACTTGCAAGTAGAGGCTTAAAACGTGCTTGTACTTTGAGATTTGGCTTCTCTGTTTTTGTGTTTCAGAATCTGGAGACAACTGTGGGTAGAAACCAGGACTAGCCTGTGGGAGGATGAGAGACAACATGAGGCATAGATGAGCTGTCCCTTGTCTCAGAGATGAGGCTCATTAGGCCTAGCCAGCCTGCTAATGGCTATGAATGAAGCCACCGCAGATCACCATCCCAGCTGAGTCACTAGGAGACCAGAGAGATTCAGCAAGTTGGCCCAGGGTAGAAGAATTGCCCTGCTTACTCACAGAATCACCATTTAAACTGGTAGTTGTTTTATGCTACCCAGCTGGGGTGCGGTTGTTACTCAGTACCCGTCCTCCTGCTGAGTGGGAAGTTTGGCTCTGGCTGTGCCCAGGTTACAACACCGACATCATACCTGACAGCAAAGGGTCAGCATCGGTGGAGGTTCGTCCTAAAGGAGGAGCCTCCTGAGGTGAGAATGGGAAGACCAGTGAGAACTGATTCCAGGGAACAGAGTGAGGAGAAAATAGAGTGGAATAGTTTCTTTGAAAGTAGATGCAAAACTCCTTTGAAAGAAGATGCAAAAAGAAGAACTTGTAAGACAAATGAAAAATCGCATCCAGAGAAAAGGCTTCTGGGAATGGAAGTAATAACATACTGAACTGGAAAGAAAGTTTTTTCTGATCTTTGTAAAATAATAAAATGGTCCTTTTAGAAAGAGATTCCTTTAATATGATATATACAGAGTTTCAGCCCACATCTGCCACATGGTGGCTATTTAGTAAATATTTGTGGAAAAGAAGTTAATTCAGTGGACATGTTTCTACTGGGATACTCCAAGATTAGTAATAGTATATTGTGCAATAGTCTCCATTTAAAAATATTGTATATCATATTTATTTGAGTTGGAAACACTATGCAGTCTTCGTAATATCTTGCTTTGAGAGAGTTCAAATTACCATATCACCTTTTTTTCCCCCAGAGAACACTAATTGGGCATAGGGAATGAGATGCAGTTGTAAAAGCATCATTCACAGTACCTGGCAAGATGTGATGTGCTCATTGTACCTCTAACAAGTATTGAATGGCTTGTTGGTGCCAGGGACTGTTTTCTTTGTGTTATGTATATATTAACACATTTAATCCTTGCATTAGCCCTAGGAGTAGGTAATATCTTTACCTCCAGTTTATAATGAAGGGATCTCAGCCAGAGGGAAGTTATTTACACAGCTAATGTATTGGAATAGGGATTTGAAACCAGTCAGTGTGGCTTCCAAGCCACTCCTCAAAAACCAACAATTTTTTAGTACTTCTTATTTCAGGAATTTGCTAGAGTTTTAATGAGAAAAGTCAAATCATTCAATTCTCGTAATTTCTCTCTAAGGTACTATTGCTATTTGCACGTTACAGCAGATGCTGAAAATGTGCTGGTTGTGTGCCTTGCCTTTTTCTTTTTGTCCCTTGCCCATATTTGCCCTCTCTGTTCATGATTCTGCGGTGACTGAAAGAGAGTCTGTCTCCCCGGATGCCCAGCCTCGATCTTTCTCTCACCTGAGCTGCCTGGCGCTATCCTGTGTGGTTTCCGGCTTGGGCCCAATGCTCTGTGGTGATCGAGCCTATCCCTTTTTGCTACATACAGGCCCGGCCAGGCCTAGCGGTAGGAGTGTATTTATGTAACATAGGAAGACTCCACCCAGACTCATTAAACCTGGAAACAGCTGGTAACTATTTCCATATATCTGCTTCAGGATAAGCAAAGGCAGGCTAGGAATTGTTATGTGACTTTCTCGAAGTACATAGCAAATCATTGCCTAAGTGATAATAAAAGTCTGGGCCTCTTGCCTTGGCTTTCATGCTTGCTTTTTCATTATGTCATAGTCTTGATTATTATTATTTTAATGTATGTGTCTTCCTCCTTGTTTTATAAATTAACCAGAAGAGTTTAATCTAGAAAAATTTTTAAAACACAACATTTTATAGGTAAATTATTAGGTCAGTTCTTACACTTAGTTCAGAAGGAATTTAATTTTCAAAAAGCAAGTTGAATTGTCAAGGAATATTCTTTCTATGATGATGAAAGTCTTGGGGGGTACCCCTCCTTCCCTTCTCTGTTCCTTCCCTCACCCCAGCCTCTTAGGAAGCATTTAATCTTAAATCACTGGGTCAACTGAACCAATAAGACTGTGGTTTGGCAATACTAAAACAAAAGCAGATGTTTTAGAACATTTCTTGTCCAAAATAGGGAATTCTTATTTCGTCGATAAGGTTTTAGAAATACTTTTTAAAACAGCATTTCATATTTTAAAATGTGGCTTGTCAAATTTTTATATTAAAATAATCTCATGAGAAATATGTTGATTACTTCATTGATTTAAACATTATTGCAATTGATATAATTTCCTTTTAATATCAAAGATCTGGCTCATAGAAATAAATTTATGGGAAATGTTTCCCCTTGTGATTATCTTGTGTTTTCTTGCCACAATAAATAAGAAAACAGATTTTCTGCAGATGTTTCTATCAGCATATTTAGTATTCTGAGCCATAAAGTTTGACTTAAGTTTAATTAAAAATATCCACCTTAAAAACCCTTGGGAATAAACTGAAAGTATTTCTTCTTTCTTTCAGTTTAATGCCACACAGAAACTAGTTTTGTAACTTTCATGAATTTCTTTTTGTTTGAAATCATTTAAGAAACCTGTACTTTCTGTACAATGGTATGTTAATAGTTTCAGCAAAAAAAAATTACATGTAAATATACATTTAAATATATAGTCTCTCCATGGGGAATCATCCAATTACGTGTATTTGAATTTAAAATAAAATAATCAATAATTATATGTGTATTGCTAGTGGGATGGGAGCTTTTCAATTTCATAAACTATTAAGTGGAAAATTTTGATTTTGGTGAATTATTCTTTTTTTTTGCACTGCTCTCAACTTTGATGATGTTTGAAATGAAAGAATTTTTTTGCTCAAACCTTGTGAAACAGTAAAAGACCAAAGTGCTAGGAAAATAAATACTTTGTGATGCTTGAAGCCTTCTTAATTCAAGACTGGATAGGGAATGGTAAGCAAAGGTTTTAAATAATTCTAGGTTATATAGGAAAAGATAAAATTGAAAGAATACTGTAGATGGAAAGATAAAAATGTGATAGCTGTCTTATTATACATTTTGAAACATGTTTTATTTAAATAACTTTCAATAAAAGCATAACATTTTCATATACTATTTTAGTTTTGACATTTCTACATCATGTCTATCAGTTGCATTTTGTAAACCAATGTTATTTTCAGGAAATAGCTAGAGGAATCTATTTTATAGAGGTATATATTGTATTGCAATTTCTTTTAAGGATTCATGTTGTTGACCTAATTCTTTGATTCAGAAGTAACAAACAACTAGTTGAATCTGGTCTCACTGGGAACTATATTTAGGAGCAAATAATTAGAACAAGTTTTAACAAAGGATATTTGCCTACCACCCACTCAGTCCCTATTCCAGTTAAGACATGCATGAAAAGATTATATAATAACACATCAAAAGCACTAAGAACATAGGAAAACTCTGCATCAACATTGCCCAATTTACTGCTTTCCCACATAGGATATAGTTTGTCTTACAAAGTTTCAGACAAGTGCACGAGTTTTCTTCTATGTATATTTTTATTAACCTAATATAAAAGTCAATCCTCTTGCAAAATGACATCAGGACATTTTACTACTTACTGAGGTCTGTAATTATTTGACTTTCCTCCAATCCATTTTCTACAATCAGCAATTAAGTTTTTAAAAAAATCATATATTTGACCATGCATCAGCTCTGCCCTTTATTTTCTCCATGTTTCTTTTCTTCACAATGTTTACTTCAGTTTATAAAGATAGTGTAGGTGTTTGATTAATTCCTGTCCTTACTCATCCCTGCCAGCACACACACTAGAGTAAGGACTAGGTCAGTTTTTGTTCACCATTCTAGTCCCAGGGCCTAACACCATGCTTGTTCAATAGCAAGTGCTTCATAAATATTAGCTGAATCAAAAGGGACCATGGAAATTGATGTTGTGTGAAACAGAGTCCTTCCTACATTGTCTAAGTATCTTCAGCAAATATGAAAGTTCTGGCATGTTTCTTATTGCTTCTTAGCTTCTAAAAATGCCTCATTGAATAACCCCACTCTCCCACTTTTGGAAATGAAAGCTTGGTTGGGAAAGTCTTGTTGCTATTTCTTGCTGCTAAATTCTACCAAATGTCTGGCTGAAAAATGATTGCTGTTGCCTTTCACAAGAACACAAAAATAACATAACTCTTATATTCATTATTTTTTTCTTCTATTTCTATTCGACAAACATTTAAGAAGTATGTCACACCAGCCACTAGAATAAAGGATAATAGAGTTTTGACCATTTAGCCAAGTCCGCTTTCACCAATGGCAATATTGTAGCAAAATGCAATTACGCTTTGGCCCACAGGCCACCTTCCCTGATCAGAGGTTGTCTTGCCTTGGAGGACTGTTTTTCCTTTCCAGAAAGGGTGGTTTTAAGAGTTAAAGTGCAATTTTCCTGGTACAGCAGATGTTCTTTTCTCTTTAGGAATGTGGGGCCCATGTGGAAAAATAAAACAAAACCTACCACACACATGGCGGAATTTCCATCTTCCTCTGGAAGCTTACAGTGAAGTTCTGTTCAAACCAGCTTCAGTGGAAGACAATGCATTTGCTTCCTATTGCACACCTCACCAAGCAAGGTGCTAAGGGTTAACCCCAAGAGACAAGGTTTTCGTTAGGAATGTCAACCCTAACAAAGAGGATGGAAGCTGGAAGCCTGCTTGGGTGACTGGCGGAAGAGTGCTCCTTCCTGCCAAAGGTGAATATCAGCATCATAAACAGACCTGAGAGAACGTTTGAGAAGGGGAAAGGGCTTAAGGAGCACTTCTCCACACATCGCACAGCTCTAGAGATTGGAGAGTTGTTGGAGTTAATGGAGGAAGTAAAACCGAAAAACAAACAAACAAACAAACAAAAACAGAATGTGAAAACTTCAATAACATGAAAGGAATGCAAATCTGGTAAGAGCAGATTTTAAAGAAGAGAGGTGTGAATGCCCATACAACCGCAGCAAACACCTTTGGCCTCATGTCAAAGTATGGTCAGATCCTGGGCATGAGTGGATTTCTCGCTCTTCTCGTATTTTTGCTTCATATCTGAGAAAAGTTTGGAGCATCGGTGGGTTTTGTTTCTGTCTCCCAGCAGCAGAACCTGAAGTTTGGATGGGCTTCTCTAGGTATTCCTGTTCTTCCCTCAGTCTTTGGCAGGTACTAAAACTTCGCTACCAAGGAGAGGATCTCTCAGGTCTCCTGCCCTGTCCCCAGTCTTCCTTCTGAGCACCTAAAGGAGGTTTGTGGAGCTAATGAATGGATAGGGACTCTCCTTGTGTTTGGGGCTCCCAGAGATTCTAAATGCTCATGCTAGCCAACCCTCAGTTTTTAATAATTTGTTACAATTTTTGCAGAGTTTTTCTTAACTGCTTTTGTGACTGTCACCTCTTCTTTCCGTACTCTGCCAAAGGTAAACAGTTCATGTGTCCTATTTCTCCTGAGTGGCTTGGCACGCTTTGGAATGGAGTTCACCTGATTGCCTTGAGATGTAAGCTCTCAATTAAAATGACTATTTTACATAATAGATTATCCAGGTTTTTCTCATTGTTATATTGACAGTGATGCTCTTTTTGCATATTTATACATCCTAAGTGGAAGTGTGGCCCTCTTCCTTCACTTCCATTTGATATTATCTTGCTCTCTGGGGAAACACACTAATTTGATTCTTCCTAAACTGTACTCAATCTCCAACTAAAAGTGATCATCCCATCAGAAGATACTGATCTCCACAGCCCAAGATTCTCCACTTTGCATTTATTTTAAAGAAAGCACAGATGATATAGATTAATGTGTTTGTTTTTTTGTTTATTTCTTGTGTTAAGTAAAGTTTATGGCCCACTGGTAGGCAGTCAGTGTCAGCCAAGAGATCAAGAACTGATTCAGAAATTCGCATCCCCTCTTCATTTCTTATGGAAAAAATGGCTTGGGAATTCTACAAACTCATGGTTTAATATAACTAAGGATGATTTAGTACAGCAAAATGAGTTACTAGGAATAATAAAATTTTGTTTTTCATGAGCCAAACTGGCATGGTTCCACTACAGTTAACTGAAGAATCTTATTTAGTGTTTTATAATGATGTCTGGTGAATATTTCCTGTAGCTGTAATAGCTATCTATTGCTGCATAACAAATTACTCTAACACTTAGTGTTTTAAAACACTTTCTGAGTACAAAACCCCAGCATGCCTTGGCTGGTTGCCTGTAGGTCAAAGTCTCTCAAGAAATTATGGTCTTTTGATTTTTTTATTTTGATTTTTTAATGTTGTTTCAAGACTTGCCTGAGGTGGAAGTTGGGAGAGATTGGAGCATGGGAACATTTTTTGCTGTTCCCTTGAGATTTTAAGACTGCATCCTGGAATGACATTCCATCACTTCTGACATGTTCTGTTTGTTAGAAGAGAGTCAATAAGTATAGCCCTCATTCAACGGTGTAAATGAGAAGAGGTAGGATCATTAGGGGCCATCTTAGGGGCTGCCTGCTACACTAGCTGAATTCCTACTTTCAGCATTCCCATGTAGGTGGCTGCAATTGCCACTATTTTCAGGACGAATCCTGTATTATCATTGCAAATGCAGTATTGTCTTGAGCTAATTATGGTTTAGATGTTCTGAGATATATGCACCATTAATGAATGCATTTGTAGACTTGACCTTAAAATTTACTTATTGATCTTTTATTTTTGTGTATTTACTACCTTTTAACTATTTTTTAAAGGCATTTTCTTTTAAAAAATTCTTTGGTATAACTGGGGTTCTCCCACTGATATGGTTTCACTGTGTCTCCAATCAAATCTCACCTTGAATTGTAATAATCCCCACATGTCAATGGTGGGGCCAGGTGGAGGTAGTTGAATCACTGGGGCAGTTTCCCCCATGCTTTTCTTGTGATAGTGAGTAAGTCTCACGAGGTCTGATGGTTTTATAAATGGAAGTTCCCTTGAACAAGTTCTCTTGCCTTCCACTATGTAAGACGTGTCTTTGCTCATTTGCCTCCTGCCATGATTGTGAGGCTTCCCCAGTCATGTGAAATAGTCAACTAAACCTTTTTCCTTTATAAACTACCCAGTCTCAGGTGTGTCTTTATTAGCAGTGTGAGAACAAACTAATATACCCACACTTCCTTTGAAAAAGAGACCTGTAATGATTAAGAACAGGTGGCAAATAAATCAGGGAATTTAATGCCGTATTCAGTTTAGAGACAAGAACAATAAACTATAGTTGACAGTTTGCACCCCAAACATCTTTTCCTCTAACTTAGCAAATATTCTTCGTCAATATTAGCATGAAGTTCCTTCTTTTTCAGTTCTAAAATTTTCTGGTTATAATCAGGCAATGTATCCCAGTTTCTTCTATGGATAAGAATTAAAGGAGACAGAATAAAGCCAAAGTAGATAGCAAAAAGAAGTATCTAAGAGCTGATTTATTCACTTTCTCATTTTATAGATACAGAAAGTGAATCCCTGAAAGTCTCAGTTTCAAAGATATTCAAAGATATTTAAAGTGTTAATAGTCTAAACCCAAATCCATGATATTCCCTTACAAAGATGTTCCTCATTTCAGTTAATGGCAAGATGCAGGTCTCAGCTGACACTCTCATTAACTACATATAATCCATCATGAAATCCTAAAGGACCACAGGCTAATTCTGAAATCCTGCAAAGTCTCTTTGCTGCTTCTGCTCTTGCACCTTTCTAATTTATTCTCCACAGAATGGGCACGAGAATTTTTCAAAATGAAAATCTAATCATATCAATTCAATTCCTCTGAAATACTGCTGGCTTTATGACCAAAATCACTAAGAAGTCCTATTAGGTCCTGCAAGCTCTGACTTCTCCTGTCCCTTCTGGAACCTCTATTCCACTTACCTACTTTAAACTACTCTCATCCTTTCTTTAAACCACTCCGCTGGCTCAGGGCCTTTCCTTAAACTCTTCCCTCTGCCTGGACCAGCCTTCCCTGCTCCCTACCCCACCTTATATCTCATATCTCTGGTTAGATAACACTTCCTCCAGGAAGCGTTCTTTAACCTCTCTCAAGTTCTTCTGCATTATAATGCCCTTATCAGATTTTTTAGTTACATTTTTATTTGTGATTATGTGATTACCTCTTGCCTTCCCCATCAGACTGTTAGTGTTATGAGGGCAGGGATCATGAAAGCATTGCGCACAATTATTGTTGCCAGTATCTGGCACAGAATTTGAGATATAGAAACACTTATGGAATATCTGAATGAATGAGTGTGCTTTAGACTCAGGTTCCTTACCCTCTTGTCCGCTACTACTTCTACCGCATTTTGCTGCCTCTTCCTCTCTTGTAAACACTTCTATCTTTTAATTAAAAATGAAAGAAACAAAATAATTTTAACTTCACATTTAAAAATTTGGGGGTGAATAATTGAATTGACAACAACTAAATTGTTCAAAATGAATTGTGTAAATAGAAAAACTAAGAACATGCATCTCAGTGCTAAAACATGCAGATGAACATAGAAGCACTGAGGGGAAAATTAAGGAATTTTCACCATTATCATGGTAAAATAAAAGTAGAGACTATATATTTACCTATGTTGTGAGTTGGTTCAGTGAAGAGAGCAAGTTACGGGAAGACAGGAGCTAGAAAAAGAGCCCTAAGTCACACTGCTGTTGGCAGCATACCTTGAAAGGGATGGGCAAATGGGGGCTTCCTTTTTCGCAGACTGTAACTCTTTCCTAGCTAATTATGAAAAATGAATCATGTTGACATTTGATTATGGCATTTCCCCCCACCCCGCACCACCAAAAAGATCAGCTTCAAGTGAAGGAAAAAACATATCAACGACCTACTAACCTAGTTAGATTGTTAGAGTCAGCCTTTGGCCACAAAATGACTTCCTGTGATTCACAGTCGGCTCTAAGTAAATGTTCTAAAACTCTTGGCAGTAGCTTTTTAAAAATCACTTTTTTTTTTTTTTTTGCAAATGGTAAGCAGACCTACCTTGAAAGTTATGAGTGAGATGCATGGAATTCTGCTGTTCCCTGTAGAAGAGGCAAATAGAAAAGACTGCCAGAAAACACTGAAGTACCGGCAAAGAATGATCTAAAGCCCTCTTTCAGGAAATCTCCACACCTGAGTGGAGATGTGTGCTTTCACTAACATCCTGAGTAGGACTCTGTTCTTTTAAGTCTGATGAGTGAAAAGCTTGCCTAAACCTTATCTGATTGTGTAATACTTATTAAGCATGATCACTCTAACAAGAAATTGCCTTATACAATTATTCACAGGTACTAGTTCAATATCTTTTGGATTTTTTTTTTTTTTACATGAACTGCCTTTATGTGAAATACTCTATTTGTAAGAAGTCCTTACAAAGTATAAACAACCATTTGTAGTTACAAAAATTATGTGCATGGACTTGAACAGTTCCCACCAGCATAAAACAGTAGGGACCAGATTTATCATTTTAAGCAACAATTAGAAAGACAAAGTATGTAAAACACTGGTTTTCGGATTTGGAACACCAGGCAGCACAGGACAGTGATTCCTGAGAGAAAAGAAAGGAATGTGGCAAATGAAAAGATGTCTTTCTATTTACATAGATGAAAAGAGTATCGCTGAGAGAGAATATAGCATCGGAGCAGGGGCCAGAGGGTGTGAAGGATGCAGCATGGTACAGGAGAAAGGGCAATCCTTAAACTTCAGCATCAGCAAGACTTGTCCTTCAAGCTCAGCTCTTCCATTTACTCAATACACACAGCAGGCATTCAAAAATAGAAGAGAATGTTTACCAGATAACACACTTGAGACAAAAATTGTCATTGAAGGATAGAATAATGAATTCAGAAATAAAGAGAAAAGGTTGTGGAATAGGCTATTTTTCCTTAAGTATTGCTTCGGCCCTATTCTCTCCTTTCCTTCCAGTACTCCAATTAAACAGATTTATGCATTTTGACCATGCTTTCTGTATCTCTTACTTTATGTTCTATTCTATTTTTGTTTCTCTCTTTTTTTAAAGTTATACTTTAAGTTCTGGGGTACATGTGCAGGACGTCTAGGTTTGTTACATAGGTATATGTGTGCCATGTTGGTTTGACCCATCAGCTCGTCATCTACATTAGGTATTTCTCCTAATGCTATCCCCTTGCCCCACACCCCCAGCGAGACACCAGTGTGTGATGTTCCCCTCCCTGTGTCCATATATTCTCGTTGTTCAATTCCCACTTATGAGTGAGAACATGCGGTGTTTGGTTTTCTGTTCCTGTGTTAGTTTGCTGAGAATGATGCTTTCCAGCTTCATCCATGTCCCTGCAAAGGACATGAACTCATTGTTTTTTTTTATGTCTGCATGGTATTCCATGGTGTGTATGTGCCACATTTTCTTTATGCAGTTTATCATTGATGGGCTCCAATTCTTTGCTATTTTAAATGGTGCTGTAATAAACATACAGGTGCATATGGTCTTTATAGTAGAATGATTTATAATCCTTTGGGTGTATACCCAGTAATGGAATTGCTGGGTCAAATGGTATTTCTAGTTCTAGATCCTTGAGAAATTGCCACACTGTCTTCCACAATGGTTGAACTAACTTACACTCCCACCAACAGTGTAAAAGCGTTCCTATTCCTCCACATCCTCTCCGGCATCTGTTGTTTCCTGACTTTTTAATGATTGCCATTCTAACTGGCGTGAGATGGTATCTCACAGTGGTTTTGATTTGCATTTCTCTAATGATCAGTGATGATGAGTTTTTTTTCATATGTTTCTTGGCCACATAAATGTCTTCTTTTGGGAAGTGTCTGTTCATGTACTTCGCCCACTTTTTAATGGGATTTTTTTTTTCTTAAAATTTCCTTAAGTTCCTTGTAGATTCTGAATATTAGCCCTTTGTCACATAGATAGATTGAAAAAATTTTCTCCCATTCTGTAGGGTGCCTGTTCACTCTGATGATAGTTTCTTTTGCTGTGCAGAAGCTTGATTTGATTAGATCCCATTTGTCCATTGTGGCTTCTGTTGCAATTGTTTTTGGTGTTTTAGTGATGAAGTCTTTGCCCAAGCCAATGTCTTGCATGGTATTGCCTAGGTTTTCTTCAGGGTTTTTATGGTTTTAGGTCTTACATTTAAGTCTTTAATTTATCTTCAGTTAATTTTTGTATAAGGTATAAGGAAGGGGTCCAGTTTCAGTTTTCTGCATATGGGTAGTCAGTTTTCCCAACACCATTTATTAAATAGGAAATCCTTTCCCCAATGCTTGTTTTTGTTAGATTTGTCAAAGATCAGATGGTTGTAGATGTGTGGCATTACTTCTGAGGCCTCTGTTCTGTTCTGTTGGGTTATATATCTGTTTTGGTACCAGTACCACGCTGTTTTGGTTACTGTGGCCTTGTAGTATAGTTTGAAGTCACGTAGCGTGATGCCTCCAGCCTTTTTTTTTTTTTGCTTAGGATTGTCTTAGCTATATGGGCTCTTTTTTGGTTCCATATGAAATTTAAAGCATTTTTTAATTCTGTGAAGAAAGCCAATGGTAGTTTGATGGTAATAGCATTGAATCTATAAATTACTTTGGGCTGTATGGCCATTTTCACACTCTTGATTCTTTCTATCCATGAGCATGTAACGTTTTTTCATTTTGTTGCGTCCTCTCTTATTTCCTTGAGCAGTGGTTTATAGTTCTCCTTGAAGAGGCCCTTCACATCCCTTGTAAGTTGTATTCTTAGGTATTTTATTCTCTTTGTAGCAATTGTGAATGGGAGTTCACTCATGATTTGGCTTTTTGTTTGTCTATTATTAGTGTATACGAATGCTTGTGATTTTTGTACATTGATTTTGTGTCCTGAGACTTTGCTTAAGTTGCTTATCAGCTTAAAGAATTTTTGGGCTGAGATGATGGAGTTTTCTAAATATACAATCATGTCATCTGCAAACAGAGACAATTTGGCTTCCTCTCTTCCTATGTGAATACCCTTTATTTCTTTCTCTTGCCTGCTTGCTCTGGCCAGAACTTCCAATACTACGTTGAATAGGAGTGGTGAGGGAAGGCATTCTTGTCTTGTGCCGGTTTTCAAAAGGAATGCTTCCAGCTTTTGTCCATTCAGTATGCTATTGGCTGTGGGTTTGTCATAAATAGCTCTTATCATTTTGAGATATGTTCCATCAATACGTAGTTTATTGAGTGCTTTTAGCATGAAGGTTTTTGAATTTTTTTGAAGACCTCTTCTGCATCTATTGAGATGATTATGTGATTTTTGTCATTGGTTCTGTTTATGTGATGGATTACGTTTATTGATTTGTGTATCAACCGGCCTTACATCTCAGGGATGAAGCTGACTTAATCCTGGTGGATAAGCTTTTTAATGTGCCAGTATTTAGTTTGCCAGTATTTTATTGAGGATTTTTGCATCTATGTTCATCAGGGATATTGGCCTGAAATTTTCTTTTTTTATTGTGTCTCTGCCATGTTTTGGTATCAGGATGATGCCGGCCTCATAAAACGAGTTAGAGAGGAGTCTCTCTTTTTCTACTGTTTGGAATAGTTTCAGAAGGAATGGTACTAGCTCCTCTTTGTACCTCTGGTAGAATTCAGCTGTGAATCTGTCTGGTCCTGGGCTTTTTTTGGCTGGTAGGCTATTAATTACTGCCTCAATTTCAGAACTTGTAACTGGCTTATTCAGGGATTCGACTTCTTTCTGGTTTAGTCTTAGGAGGGTTTATGTGTCCAGGAATTTATCCATTTCTTCTAGATTTTCCAGTTTATGTGTGTAGAGGTGTTGATAGTATTCTCTGATGGTAGTTTGTATTTCTGTGGTATCAGTGGTGATATCTCCTTTATCATTTTTTATTGTGTCTGTTTGATTCTTCTCTCTTTTCTTCTTTATTAGTCTGGCTAGTCATCTATTTTGTTAATCTTTTCAAAAAACTGGCTCCTGTATTCATTGATTTTTTTCAAGGGTTTTTCATGTGTCTCTCTCCTTCAGTTCTGCTCTGATCTTAGTTATTTCTTGTCCTCTGCTAGCTTTTGAATTTATTTGCCCTTGCTTTTCTATTTCTTTTAATTGTGATGTTAGCGTGTCGATTTTTGATCTTTTCAGCTTTCTCCCGTAGGCATTTAGTGCTATAAATTTCCCTGTAAACATTGCTTTAAATGTGTCCCAGAGATTCTGGTTAGTTGTGTCTTTGTTCTCATTGGTTTCAAAGGACTTATTTATTTCTCCTTAATTTCATTATTTACCCAGTAGTCATTCAGGAGCAGGTTGTTCAGTTTCCATGTAGTTGTGTGGTTTTGAGTGAATTTCTTCATCCTGAGTTCTAATTTGATTGCACTGTGGTATGAGAGACTGTTTGTTATGATTTCTGTTGTTTTGCATTTGCTGAGGAGTGTTTTACTTCCAATTATGCAGTCAATTTTGGAATAAGTGCTATGTGGTGCTGAGAAGAATGTATATTCTGTTGATTTAGGGTGGAGAGTTCTGTAGATGTCTATTAGGTCCATTTGGTTCAGAGCTGAGTTCAAGTCCTGAATAGCCTTGTAAATTTTCTGTCTCATTGATCTGCCTAATATTGACAGTGGTTTGTTAAAGTGTGTCACTATTATTGTGTGGGAGTCTAAGTCTCTTTGTAGGCCTCTAAGGACTTGCTTTATAAATCTGGGTGCTCCTGTATTGGTGCATATGTATTTAGGATAGTTATCTCTTCTTGCTGCATTGATCCCTTTACCACTATGTAATGCACTTCTTTGTCTTTTTTGATCTTTGTTGGTTTAAAGTCTGTTTTATCAGAGACTAGGATTGCAACCCTTGCTTTTTTATGCTTTCCATTTGCTTGGTGAATATTCCTCCATCCCTTTATTTTGAGCCTATGTGTGTCTTTGCACATGAGATTGGTCTTGTGAATACAGCACACTGATGGGTCTTGACTCTTTATCCAATTTGCCAGTCTGTGTCTTTTAATTGGGGCATTTTATTCCATTTACATTTAAGGTTAACATTGTTATGTGTGAATTTGATCCTGTCATTATAATGCTAGCTGGTTATTTTGGACATTAGCTGATACAGTTTCTTCATAATGTCGATGGTCTTTACATTTTTGTATGTTTTTGCAGTGACTGGTACTGGTTGTTCCTTTCCATATTTAGTGCTTCCTTCAGGAGCTCTTGTAAGGGAGGCCTAGTGTTGACAAAATCCCTCAGCATTTGCTTGACTGTAAAGGATTTTATGTCTCCTTCGCTTATGAAGCTTAGTTTGGCTGGATATGAAATTCTAGGTTGAAAATTCTCTTCTTTAAAAATGTTGAATATTGGCTCCCACTCTCTTCTGGCTTGTAGGGTTTCTGCAATGAGATCCGCTGTTAGTCTGATGGACTTCCCTTTATGGGTAACTCAACCTTTGTCTCTGGCTGCCCTTAATGTTTTTTCCTTCATTTCACCCTTGGTGAATCTGACGATGGTGTGTCTTGGGGTTGCTCTTCTCAAGTAGTATCTTTGTCGGGTTCTCTGTATTTCCTGAATTTGAATATCGTCCTGTCTTCCTAGGTTGGGGAAGTTCTCCTGCATAACATCCTTAAGTTTGTTTTCCAACTTGGTTCCATTCTCCCCATCACTTTCAGGTACACCAATCAAACATAGATTTGGTCTCTTCACATAGTCCCATATTTCTTGGAGGCTTTGTTCATTCCCTTTAATTATTTTTTCTCTAATCATGTCTTCACACTTTATTTCATTAAGTTGATCTTCTATCTCTGATATCCTTTCTTCCTCTGATATACTTGATCAATTCAGCTATTGATACTTGTGTATGCTTTGCAAAGTTCTTATGCTGTATTTTTCAGCTCCATCAGGTCATTTATATTCTTCTCTAAACTGGTTATTTGAGTTAGCAGTTCCTGTAACCTTCTATCAAGGTTCTTAGCTTCCGTGGAATTGGGTTAGAACATGCTCCTTTAGTTTGGAGGAGTTTGTTATTACCAACCTTTTGAAACCTAATTCTGTCTATTCGTCAAACGCATTCTCTGTCCAGTTTTGTTCCCTTGCTGGTGAGGACTGGTGATCCTTTAGAGAAGAAGCATTCTCGTTTTTGGAATTTTCAGCCTTTTTGCACTGGTTTTTCCTCATTTTCATGGATTAATTCACCTATGGTGTTTGGTGTTGGTGGCTTTCAGATGGGGTTTTTGCCTAGGTGTCCTTTTTGTTAATGTTGATGCTATTGCTTTCTGTTTGTTAGTTTTCCTTCTAACAGTCAGGCCCCTCTTTGGTAGGTCTGCTGGAGTTTGCTGGAGGTCCACTCCAGACCCTGTTTGCCTGAGTATCACCAGTGGAAGCTGCAGAACAGCAAAGATTGCTGCCTGCTCATTCCTCTGGAAGCTTCGTCCCAGAGGGGCACCTGCCAGATGCCAGCCAGAGCTCTCCTGTATGAGGCATCTGTGGAACCCTGCTGGGAGGTGTATCCCAGTCAGGAGACATGGGGTCAGGGACCCACTTGAGGAGACAGTCTGTCCCTTAGCAGAGCTCAAGCGCTGTGCTGGGAAATCCTCTGCTCTCTTCAGAGCCTGCAGGCAGGAACCTTTAAGCCTGCTGAAGGTGTGCCCGCAGCTGTTCCTTCCCCCCAGTGCTCTGTCCCAGGGTGATGGGAGTTTGATCTGTAAGCCCCTGACTGGGGCTTCTGCCTTTCTTTCAGAGATGCCCTGTCTGGAGAGGAATCTAGAGAGCCAGTCTGGCTACTGAGGCTTTGCCGAGCTGCAGTGGGTTCAGCACCCAGTTTGAACTTCCCTGCGGCTTTGTTTACACTGTTTGGGGAAAATCGCCTACTCTAGCTTCAGTAATGGCAGACGCCCCTCCCTCACCAAGCTCAAGCATCCCATCCCAGGTCGACTTCAGACTTCTGTGTTGGCAGTGAGAATTTCAAGCTAGTGGATCTTAGCTTGCTGGGCTCTGTGGGGGTGGGATCTGCTGAGCAAGATCACTCCGCTCCCTGGCTTCAGCCCCCTTTCCAAGGGAGTGAATAGTTCTGTCTCACTGGCATTCTAGATACCACCAGGGTACGAAGAAAAACTGCTGCAGCTAGCTTGGTGTCTGCCCAAACGGCTGCCCAGTTTTGTGCTTGAAACCCGGGGCCCTGGTGGTGTAGGCACCAGAGGGAATCTCCTGGTCTGTGGTTTGAAAAGACCATGGGAAAAGCACAGTATCTGGGCCGGAGTGCGCCGTCCCTCAAGACACAGTTGCTCAAGGCTTCCCCTGGCTGAGGGAGGGAGTTTCCTGACCCTGTGCACTTCCCAGGTGAGAGGATGCCCCAGCCCTTCCGCTCACCCTCTGTGGGCTGAACACACTGTCTAACTAGTTCCAGTGAGATGAACTGGGTACCTCAGTTGGAAATGCAGAAATCACCCGCCTTCTGCACTGGTGTCACTAGGAGCTGCAGACCTGCAGACCTGAGCTGTTTCTATTTGGATATCTTTCCACCATGCCCCTCCCCACGCTTTGGATTTGATACAGAAGTAAAATCAGTGATTATAAACAAATATAATTTTTAAAGATACTAATGTTTGGAAAAAAGAAAAATCAATATCTAGAGGGAAAGAAAAAGAAAGATAGTTAATGTATCTATTTGCTTCATTTAAAAATCTTTTCTATTTATAGCGGGGAAATTTTTTAAAATAATGACTTATATTTGTATATGTTAATTTCCATGAAAATGCCTAGCTTGAATTCAGTCCTAAACTCAAATACACATTGGCTGTCTAACTTCAAGAAAGACAAATAAATTAATTCAGGAATTACATTTTAACTTAAATGTATCTTAAAAATCAACAATTGAAAGGAGAATTTCCTTGCCTGTTATTTTTATATTACATGAAAATTCTTCAAGGAATAGTTTACTTGTGATACTTGAACAGCAAATTTCAGTAATATTGTTGAAATATAAAATGAGAATGTTCAGAACAAGTTATTTACATATTTTTGTGCTTCAGTTCCTCAATTCACTAAATAAGGATAATAATTTATTATCTCATAGGGTTGTCGTATTTAATGACATTTATATAATTTAAAAATATCTATATGTCTTTTCTAAGTACTTTATATAACTTAGTATTTTAATGAGCAGCAAAATTAAATTATAAAAGAAAACTAAATAAGCAGGAAATTAAATACACTCAAAACACGCACATAAACATATAAAGAAGCTAACTTTTCAAGTTCCCTCACCTTTTTGTTACAGAAAAAGTAAACACATGTTTAGTTTTCAAAGGTCCATTTTAGAGGTATTTCTTTATCAATGATTATACATTAAATAAGAAGAAGCAGTAATAAACCTCTCAATGCTAGGATTTAATTAGGCTTGAATTTTACAATTATCTCAATTGATTGTTCTTCCATCTGTAAGACCACCTTTTCTAATGCTTTAGGAAGCAGACATGGACATCTTCTGTCTCCTTTCCTTCAGGACCAAGAAAAGTGGTAAAAAGTCTGTAGTTTTTACTACAATCCACAGCTGTACCATATAACAGATAAAATAGTGCTTTTTATAACTGGAAAAATTTTATAGTGTTCAGAAATAGTATTATGAAGTACAGCAAGGATTTGATTCTAACTCCTGATTTGCAGAGAAAGCTTAAGCAAGTCACTAAACGTAATTTTACAGTCAATAAAATAATTGATAAGAATCCTAAAATGCCACTTAGAAATGCCTTGTCAAAACTTCAAATTATAAATGTGAGATTTATAAAACTATCTACTATGTTATTATGGTTATTTTGCAAAAGGACGGTCTTTTGATTGGAGTTTATTCAAGCAAAGCAAATTAGAAGCATTCTCATTTTGCTTAGTTCTCCAAGGCATAAATAGATTATCTAATTGGTCTTTCTTTTGTTTCTCAGATTTATATCTAATAGCTTGCTCTGAGCAATAATAATTTAACTGGAGAACTGGAGAACTTCTTGTTCCCCTTAAATTCACATTACTAAATCTTAAGGCCATGGCCATTTTGTAATATACTCAGTCTCTAGCTCCTAACACCATCCTGTCTTGAGTATAATAGAAAGTATGTTTGTTGAATACATGAATGAATATTTGTCAGGAATTTAACACTAGCTTCCATGTTAAATTTTCATCCTTGGAAAAAGATGCCACTTATTCTAAAGCTTAAGATCTTCCTCTTAGATTATTTTTGGAGTTCACGAAAGGTGCAATACCAAACAATAGGTCAGCATTTAGAAAACATGATTACTCCATTTAATGAACACAACAACCTAAAATGAATAGATCTGTCTTGCTTTATAGAAATTACACTGAACCATTGTGTCATACATAAAAAGAACAATGGAGTGAATGAATAAACCATCAGCTCTTCTGGCTGGAATCTCATTTGTAATGAGCATTTGCCAAAGCTGGCTGCATGTTTTGGTTTCTCATCTGCCTGGCCCTCCTGATTTAGTGATGTGTTTGACTTTCTCCATTCACAACCATCCTGATTCATTTCCTGGCTTTTAAAATCTTTCCTGGCATAATGCCTTCATAGGCTTCCATCTCAGAAGTAGAACCTTCTTCTCTCTTTGGACTTATCCCAAAATCAACTATATTCAACTGAAACTTTTAAAGTGAAGTCCTCACCAACCAAGGCCCTGATCTGTTTACTTTTAGCTCTACCACAGATGAGACAGCCAGGCAGAGGCAACATTCCTCCTTTGGCCTTCTTTATATTGGGCTGAAAAGATCAGTTTTTGGACCATTCATGGTGGCTCACGCCTTTAATCCCAGCACTGGGAGGCCGAGGCAGGCAGATTTCTTGAGACCAGCCTAGGCAATATGGCAAAACCCCATCTCTTAAAAAAAAATTTTTTTTAAATTATTGACTTACAGGATAAACACAATTGAGAGTGTTGACTAAGAGGATTCTGTATCCATGAGAAAGCATTGTAGAAACATTAATGACAGCATCATGAGGTACTACTGAATCCAAAAAACAGTCTTCAGTCATAAATCCTGTGTTTTCTCTGTGTATCTCTGGTGAATCCTTAATTGATTTAGAAGATTACTGGATATCTCTATACCTCATTTCCTTGCCTGTATAAATGTGGAAAAATTATGGTCACTACCATGATTGGTAGATAGCGGTCTAGATGCTTTGATCTTATTTTTTAAATCCATCAGTCTGAAGATTTCCTCACTGTTCTAAAGCTTTTGAGTGTTTTGACATACGTTTGATGTGGAAAGCACAGAAGCAAAAAAACAAAATAATCATATATATAAAAAACTATTCTATGTATCTCATTTTGCATTTTTAAAATGTGTGACTTTAGGTTGCAAACCTAGAAGGTCTAAGAGGAAAGAATAGAATTTTTTCTCATTTTTGTTGGAATATAGCAATAAAATAAAGTATATCCTCAAGTCAAGAAAAATATTCATGACTATATTCCAAGAGAAATATTTATTTAGAATACTTATGTTAAAATTTGATCTCCGTATATAAGCAATACAATTACATACACTTTTCAATGCCAATTATGATAGAAGACCAGGCTGGTACTTCATTCTTATTTCTTCCCAATACACAATGCAACTTAGAGATGGCTATATGATTATGACCTCATGGACAGGGTTTTGGTCCTTATATAGGTCTGCTAGGCCTACAGAGAAAAATTCTCATTCCAAGACTTAAACTGAAGTAATGGTGTTAACTGACTGTCACTCAAATGGGTCTGGGTAAGAAGACAGAGCAGGAGAAAGAACGGGTCTAGCAAATAATCTAGACCATATAATATATTCTTCATATGAGCAGACTAGTATGTGAAACACCTGTGAACAAAATATGTCTCATGAATTTGTAAGAACACACTGTGGTTTTAAAAATGATTCCGGTTTAATTTCAAAGGTGGATTGCATCATACTGGAGGTTACAGTAGGATAGTGGCAATATGTGCAGTACATCGGTTCCCAAAACTGCATCACTGTTGGAGTCATTTGGAGTGGCCCCTGCAACCTCTGGAATCAGAAGTTCCAAGATATGTCCTGAGAATCTTATTTTTAGAATCTCTCTAATATGGGAGCTACTATTGTAATGACCAGAAAGCAGACTTGAAGTCAGAGAGACCAAGATCTAAGTTTGCTGAGTCTAACTTTTTTTATAGTAATGAGGGAAAAATGATAACCTGCTTCGTAAAGTGCTGCCAGATTAAACAATATGGAAAAACCTATCAAAATATTGTTACTCAGGATAAACATTATTTTAAAAATCTATTAGCATGTTTCACAAGATATATAGTGTGTCGCAATGTATGCAATGACGACGATGTCTCACAATGTATACACTTATCAAAACATCAAGCTGTATACTGTAAATATATATAATTTTTATTTGTCAATTTTACCTTAATAAACCTGGGGAAAAATAAAATTGTTTTAAAAACAATAATAAATGTTACAATGTAGGATGTATAACTTCAACCAGGAGAGCAAGATTGGTTAAGTAAGATTAGAGAAGAATTCAGAAGCTAAGAGTTAAGAAATAATATAAGAAGAAAGGAAAATGGTGAATGAGGCCATGGATGAGCAATTCAGAGTGATGGAGAAGGCCTTAAAGTGGGAAAGCATAAAAAGTGAAGATGAGAACCATAAAGAGAGCAATAACCAAATTGTCAATAGTGTTGAAGCATAGGCCAGAGAGGGAACAGATCCAGAACTTAGTGAGAATGTCCCGGAACCCCTGATCAAGAACCAAGGCAGAACCTGGGCAAGAGAGATCAGAGCCCAGCGAAGGAGGATCATTCACCAGTGACAGTGTGTATAGTCCAACTCCAGGTTACTGTTGAGGCAGCCCTCTTGGATTCAGGGGATAGGAATAGGCAATGGGGAGCACACAATTATGGGTCTTGTGTGAGCACAGGCGGTTCTGGACCATCGTGTCTGAGGTGATATTGCGGTTCTCCCCGTTTAGCTCCCATTCTGTGGCTACAAAGAAACAGATAAAAAAGACTAAGGCAGTTAAAATTCTTCTCAAAATTGAAGAAAAAAATGTAAAGAAATAGATGTGTCTTTCGTGGCCAGTAACAGTAAGATATCACATCTTTGTTAATTCACATAAAATGTTTTTCTCTCAATGCAAAGTTTGAAAAGATAGGTAGATTTGGATCTGGGAAGAGAAAGGCAAAGAGTTTGCCCAAGAGGGAAACATGAACTGAGACTTGGAGGCAAGAACAATAATTTTTTTCAGAGAGATAATTCATCTGCCAACAAAGTTAGCAGTAGTGGGGGGAATGATTGAAAATGGAACAATTAGAATGTCACTGCTGTGATTTGGGTGTTACATTTACTAAAATTTTACTACATAGTTCAGATCAGAGGACGATTATACCTTTTATATTCTTTTTTTATTTTAGTAAAGACATTCTATTTCCTTTGAGTTTTGTGGAATTATTCATATGCTTTTAATTCTGCTATCTAATTATGTAAGTACTAGACCAAACTAAAGATTAATTTCTGGTTTGAGTGTTGTTTACTTGAAATGTTTAACAATATCATTTGATAGAACTAAAAATTGATTTCTTGTTTAAAAATGTTGTTTACTCAAATTACTTAACAGTGTCATGTGACTGCTTTGGTGGGAACATGACCATTCAAAAGCCTTCATAGACTCTAGACTCTCTTAGAGGTTGGACTGTGTTAGTCAAATATATTAAGATGGTCCCACATCTTACATTCAACATCATTTATATGTAATTAGATAAACTGTGTTTCAGTGTAATTGAATAGTTGGTATAACATACTATTTTGAAAACACTTGATTAATCAGTTAATAATTTTAATTTATAATTTTATTTTCATAGTTTTGAGCCAATAATTTTTTTAGAGTCTTGAAAATCTGGCAAGCTCAGGATGCCGTCCTTTTAAAGATTTATGAAAAAACAATTGGCCTTGTGGGTGAAGGTTATTTTACATATAGAAGATAACCTTTTAGAGAAAACATGTCTTAAGACTCATTAAGGACTGTGAGAGAATGTTTGTTCATCCACTGAATATCCTATTTCTCATAATCATAGGATATGATGAGCAGTTTCTTGAGTTGGTATATTTTGTGTTTATGTATTTTTTTAAAAGTATCTTGTAAACTTCTTAAAGGCACAGCCTTTCTTTTTAGGCCTTGTTTTATACTCAGGATCAGCCCAGTTACCTCTGCTTAGTCAGAATTTATATACTAATTGTTGCTTCAAATTCCGACCACTTCATTTAAGAAAACAATAAGTTTCTTAAACTTTTACTTTGTGAGTGAAGTTCCTATGCTTGTGCCAGCTGGCAGAAATCATGAGAACGTGTTACCAATAGGTTGATTGCACAATATTTAAGAATTTATTCCCAACTTCCTATGTTGTGACTAACATCAACTTTTTAAAAGGTCAGCATATAGGCTTTTGTATTGAAACTAACCTTCTCAAAGTTTGTATCTCTGCATGTTATTGAGTTTAATGCCAGCACTGAACTTAACACATAAATAGAAAAAGGACATCTGCCATTTCATAGACTTACCAATAAAATTATGTTACAAATTAACTGGTTCCTTTGTTAAGTATTTTCTAGTATAAACAAAACTTATCTTATACCTAACAAAACCCAACCCACGTATATCTCATGTACTTTTCCTTTCCAACTGGCAAAATAAACTATTAAAATCAATTGGTTTTGAAAGGCATTGTGACACTTCTTAGCCTGAGAACTGCCTTATCATAGCTACTAGGGTGGAGGCACAAAAACTCAACTGGTTCACAGGAAGTTGATTTTGAAAAGGCCATAGGGAGTACTCACATCAGTGATGCAGGGCAGATTCAGAAAGTCACTGAAGGCTAAAGTATTTCCCTCTTTTTTATAGTAGAATAAAACAGTATGATTATAAAAGGGTGGAATAATGGAATGAATAAAGAGGACATAAATATTCTAAGTTATTTTTATATTGCACAGAAAATTTCCTTTTGGAAATGGAATTTTTTTTTAAATCAGTAGTCATTGTTGTTATGTTGTTTAAAAGGAAATGCTGTCACGTGTTAAAATGTCATTTGGAAAAACATAGAAAAAATATATAATATATATTTATATATAATAAAAATATATATTATATATAAATATATATGTTATATATAATATTTATATATAATATTTATATATAATATATTATATATTTTATATATATTATAAATATATATTTATATTTTATATATTATGTATATTATATATAAATAATACATAATACACATATGTTTTTTCTGTTTTATACATAATATATAATCTGTATAAACTAGCAAGAATAATTAATTCAAAATATTACCTATTATGTGGCATTTAGGAGTAAGAGAACAATAAAATTATTTAACAGTTTCAAATTTGGAAAATATAATGTGACAAAACAAGCAAATATATCCTGCCAGCTTAAATCATTAGAGATTCTTATAGCATATATTTATTCCTAACTATGAACATAAACAAATGAAAATTATAGAGGATAAAATCTACCATTTTAGTCATAGCTTTGAATATTATTTCCCTAACAATTTATCTTTGTTACATCTAAATGCTTCTAAATCAGAATCAAATAATACATTAGATTTTTGCTGGAGCTTGTGTTGGAAAGTACCTTTTTTTCAGTTATTTTATTCCTTAGAGAAAAGAGAAAAGAATGAATAAGGAGTGAAAGAAAAACAAGAATAAAGACATCTGTGTGGTCTGATAGAATAACGTGGTGTGGAGGCCTGCAGAGTGATCTCTATGGACTGGAGAAAGTACCGAAACTTCTGAAAAGAGCTTAGTCTTAGTGAAATAAAGACCTTCCCAAACGTGGAGTCCACAGAGGAGGGTTCCAGAGTATGTCTGTTGAGCTCAGTTGAATAGCTTTTAGTATATAATATGTAGTCACTTAATGATGGGAGTACTTTCTGAGAAATGCATCGTTAGGTGATTTCGTCATTGTGTGAACATCATAGAGTGTCCTTACACAAACCTAGATGGTATAGCCTGCTACACACGTAGGTTATATGGCATAGCTTATTGCTCCCAGGGTACAATCCTGCACAGCATATTACTGTACTGAGCACTGTAGGCAATTTTAATACAATGGCAAGTATTTTTGTATCTAAACATATTTAAATATAGAAAAAGTACAGTAAAAATGTGATATAATCTTACGGGACCACCATTGTACATGTGGTCTATCATTGATGGAAATGTTGTTTTGTGGCACATGACTATTTGAATACCTGGTATATTATATGTATATAATATATAGACTAAAAGAATCTGTAGCTGCTGCTATCTGCTGTCTGTCACCAAAGCTGCTGCCATGGTAACCATACTATGCTCCAAAGCAAGTATGAGTGTTTCAGTCTCATGTTTTTAGATATTCTCTTTTGGCCATTTTCATGATGCTGGTTTTTCATTTCCAAACATTAAAGCTGGAACCCTGATGCAAGAAGACTTGTGATGAAGGATAAATGCTCATCAACTCTTTGGGACTGAAGCTTTGAATCCTGACCAGTGAGAAAGAATTTGCAACTAAGAATTGGGGAACTTTTGCTGGGCCAACAATTTGTAGTGTTAATTTGTGTGTGGCTGCAGTGCCTGTCTAAAGGGAGCATGTTTTTAAGCTACAAGTTGGACTTTCCTAGCAGCAGGTTGGAAAGAGTGATGATATGGAAAAATGTCCACATTGGAACTTTTCTTGGTTACACACTTTCCAGAAGAAACTTAATTTCACAGAAGGCATTCTTGTTTCATCACTTCTTGTTTAAGAAGCTTGATGGTGATACTTGAGGTCTTAGTATCTTTTGTTAAATGGAGATTTAAAAAAACATACCTTTTAGTGTAGCTATGAAGATTAAATAAGACAATATTTTTAAATGAATTAATGTAATAAACATGATGACACAAATAATAACTGTTATAGGCTAAATTGTATCCCCTCCAACTTCATATGTTGAAATCCTAACCCACAGTTCCTCAGAATGAAGCTGTTTTGGAGATAAGGCTTTTACAGAGGTGATTACATTAAAATGGGAATGGTGATGTGGGCCTTAATCCAAGTGACTCGGTTTTTGGTATTTTGTTATGGCTACCTTAGCAAACTAATGCAATAACTAACAGAGATGGAGAGCTTAATCTTGGCTTTGTAATTAGTACTATTTCATAGAAGAGTTGTTGAATTAATTTAGAAAGCATGGATGAAGATGCTGAAGGAAACATTCTTCCACCTTTGCCTTTAACTTCCCAATAGAACAGCTGTCACTTAGGCAATTTATTGTATCTGTATTATTGCAAGAACAAAGTAACTGAAAGGGTCCTTCACAATTTCTTTGTTATGTAACTTAGTTTTAAATGAACCTATTTAATTTTCAAATAAAATCTGGATTTTAAATTAAATTTGTATTCACTTTCTACCCATGAAAATGTTCCTTACAAATATTGTGATGTTTGAGTGAGTGGAAATGTAAACCCATTTCAAAGAAGGTATTTGTTTACTGTATTCTTGCAAAGCATACTTCATATTGGCCCAACCTGAAAGATCTACTAGCCTTTGTTTCCTCTTCAAACAAGTATAGTCAGTTTTACTTCCTCTCGTTTTAATATATTTCTCTTTTTTGGTGAATATGGATAAGTCTTTTCTTTCTTTTATCGTAAGTAGGAAGAAGGCTGAATCACAATTCAAAGTTGAATTTAGTCTAAGTCAAAAATAGAAGGGGCACTAAATAAATAGGCATTTTATGATGTTCCAAGAATGCCATCAAAATTTCTTTTTAAGATTTCTGTGTGTATATGTTATATATGTATATGCATGTGATTAAGAATATAACAGAAATAACCTATATTGTATGTTGTCCGTCTATCTGTCTATCTATCTATCTATCATCTATCATCTTTTTTAATCACATACATTTTAGCTTGGGACATAAATACAGGTTAGGTAATTAACTCTTAGCAAATTAATTAAAATGGGAATTCTTTTATTGAGGTCACATATATTTAAAGTTTTGAAAACCACCTACCTGTTACTATCAGTGTTGGTTTTCCTCCTTTAAAGATCAAGTGTAATTACTATTTGTAAATTAGTTCTTAGGTAATTATTTGAGTAGTAACTTGACTCTCTTACCTCGAAGAAAAAGGAGCAAAATTCAGAAGACTCATTGAATATTGACTACAAACTGTGGTAATGCTAGATTTCCCCACAGAAATCAACTATGTAAGATTTGGTTATATAGGTTAGTAATGCCTAGGGACAGATTAAATTTGTAGTATGTGTACATTAGTTTATCTGAACTTTAATTAAATAAGGCATACTTTGTATCTTGCTTGTTTTGGTTTCTGTTAGTTTATTCATGACCATTCTAGGTTTTTTTTATCCCCATGGTCTACTAGTTTTTTTAAAAAAAGCTTGTTGAAACACGTTTAATCTCAAAATTATATCATTTAAACCAAAGGACAACCATCTTTTATAGAATATTCCAGTATTATATAAATTATTATGATTTTGTCACCTTTGCTGTATATTTTATAAATAATTATGAGCACTTAATAAACTTATTTTTTCTACCGCTGCATATTTGCTATATTAAAGTCAAATACTTTTGCTTATACACCTGGGTGGAAGAAAAACTTTTCTGTGTTAAAAAACAGAAGAAACATTGAAATATTTGTTTTCAGATTATAAAAAATACTGCTTGGAAATATAAATCAGTATAAACAAATATTGTAAGATCTTCTAGGAGATTAATGCACAGTAAAAGTGTAATATTTTCTTTTGGGGACATAAATGAATGATAATCATTTTTCAATGTAACTATCATAAATTAGACAATGCCTAAATTTTTGGTTTACCATTTTTAAAGGATCACGTGTGGGGTCTGCCACTTATACACATGCCTTAGCTGGCAGATGCCTTTTTCAATTAATAGCTCATTTACAATATCATAAATGCAGTAGTTTATTGATAAAAAGTTTTAATAACCCCTTAATGGTAGTTGAGTCACACACTGGGACTTGCACTCCACAGGAAGACAGACTACCTTCACTGTTATTGAAAATATCTGACCTTAGAGTGTAAAAACATAAGATCTGTTCCTCTGATCTGTTTATTTTGAGGCGGGCTGTTAGATACTGACAGTGGTTGTGGTGGTCCTATGGAAGAGGTGGTTTTCCTTTCTTGACATCATCCTCAGAAGTTGAGGACTTGCATCAAATCCCCTTCTCCTTTCCTTTCTTTCTTATTCACTCCATCCTGTCTTTGTAAATAGTGTATACTGATGTCATTTTATAGATCCATCATAGCTATATATATATACACCATGTAGTTATGGGAAATAATTTATATTTATATTAATATGTTCCAAGTTTTCTGAGACAAGCAACTGTGTCCGATTAACTTTTGTCTCCTACCTGTGTCTCTTGTGTCTAATGTAAGCTTTGGTACCAATAGCAGATACTAAATATCTGTTGAGTGAATGACTGGCCTAAATATCCTTCTGACATAAAGTGTTCCATCATGAGCTGTATGAAGTAATGATTAATTTGTTTTAAATTTATTCTTTTGAGTTTTAAAGTATAGCTTTTAACCCAATATGCCAGCATAGATGAACATATCTTATAGATACCATTTATATGTTCTTGGGAAACCCATAAATGTAAGAATATGTTTGAAATCGATCTGATTAAGTTTCTCCCATCAAGAAGAATGGGCAAACACTGAGTTTAGTTGTGGAAAAAATTCAGCTGGCTATTAGCAGATCTGAACTTGTGATTTGAGAAATGTGTACCTTTACCTGAGGATAAAATATAATATCTGCATTTTTGTAGACTTACTAGGTACTTGTAACAATGAGTTAAATATGTATGAAATACTTTCTAGCAAAGTTGCTATGTAGTTAAATAACAAGAACGGTGCAGACGGTAAGTTTAATACGAATTCAGTTCAAGCACTGTGGTCTAGAAAGGTGAGTAAAGTTTCACTTCAGGAAGTGAAATCTGAGAAAGGCTGTGAAAATGCTTGCCAGCTGATGGGACATGATATGGTTCAAAGTCCTGGGAAGCTGCTAGCAGCCTGTGAGTGCTAGCACCCCGCCCCTCGCCTTGGGGAGTTGTTCAGATTGCATAGTCACATTAGTCCAAGTCTTGTGGAGCTTCTCTCTAATAAGCTTCTATACCATCAAGGATAATATTTTTGTACAAGATTAATAGTTCTAGATGCTCTACTTTCTCTGAGAGATGGATCAATAGCCCTGCATTGCTTAGTCATGGCTAGACATTTGACTGCAAGAACATCTATCTTCACAGAACTCATGCCTATACTCTTCTGCCAAGCCCTTAATTTGATCCTCTGACTCCCATCCCATTTCTCTTGTTCTTCATGACAAAACTACCTCAAATGTGTCATCTTTTCTAGGAACATTCCTTTTATTCTTGCTTTATTAAAAAACTGTCTGTCCCTTTTTATTGTCAAATTTACTTGGCCCTCTCAAAAGAAAGTTGTTCTTTCTCATAGTGATTACATGAGGTATGACAGGGTTGGCTGGGGTCCTCTTTGATTTTGGTTTGCAATATTAGCTCTTTATCCATCTCCCTCCTGCAAATGCCTACCACTGTTCTTGAAGCGCATGCCTCCTTTATCTTTTTGTTACTGTTGTCTATTTACCTATGTATTAAGGCCCTTTTATTCAAGCATATAGATTCCTAAATTGTGTACAGTATATTTATTTGTGACTTCAGCATCCACATAAATAAAACATGTAAAATGGAGGCTTTTTGGTTCTTTCATCTTCTCATCTCCAAATTTCTTTTCCTTCTTGGCTAACCACTTTCACTTAATGTCTTTTCAGCCCCAGAAAACTTACCACTCCTGAAATCTTGGTTTTAAATATTCCATTGTCCAATAATAATCATTTATTTATCTGGAGCATTTATTCAGGTATCTCTACTGCCACAATTCTTCAAATACATCAAGTCTGCAACCCTGAGCCACACCTGTTATCAGTCCACTCCAAGCTTCATTTTTACCCTGATGTTTGTGATCTCTGTCCATCATGAGATTACTCCATGGCAAATATCCTTCAATCCCTTAGCCCTCTCTCCTTCCATTTTAGTTACTCTGCAAAACTTGGCCATGTGGCATTTTATGATTTAATTTGAGTGGGGAAAATTTGCTGGAGAAAGATCACACGACTCTGTGATCTCAAATTTCAAACTTCCGCTCCATACCACTCATTTATCCTTTCATTTTCTTCTAATAGGATCATGTTTCCACTTTGAAAATGAGAACTTTATACCTTCTGTTTTTTCTTCAAACCACTCATAGCTTCTTTCTGCTCACAGCTGCTCATTGTGCTGTCTCACTTCTTCCCCTTCCATTTATACCACAACCCTCTGTGATCAGGCGTCTCTGCCTAATTCCCTGAGCCCCGCATTCCACTGAAAAACCTCGTAACTGGGTCAATATTAACATTTCATCGTCTACATCTTGCTCGATTTCTCACCATTATGTGAGACAGTAAATACTAATTGTTTTCCCACTTACTTTTCTCCTTTGGCTTCTGTTCCACCACCCTACTGATTTTTTTTAAGCTTAATGCTGGCGTCTTCTTAATTTTCTTAGCTGGTTACCCTTCCTTTAAATATCTGGGCTTCTTAATTTTAGGTTCTAGGTCTTCTTTGCTTCTTCAACAAACATTTTCTAGGTGATCTCATCAATTGACATAAATGTGAACCCAGTATTTATTCTGATGGCTCCCAAATGTTTATATTTATCCCCAAGCTCTTGAATTTCATTTCACAATGTTTATCTGACAATACAGCTGGGTGTTACATATACCTTACAAACACAATCTATCCGAAAACAGAAACTCATGATTTTCTACTCTAAATCTCTCCAAAGTCTCCTTTCTCTTTGCCACCTTAGTAAACATCGTCAAAACCCACTTAGTTGTTTCTTCTAAAAGCAAAAGAGAAATGTATTTATTTCTCCCTTTCTGTACTCATCCATCAATACATTCTGTTGTATTGTATGAGCAATACAATAGAATCTTGTATTCTCTTGTATCTTGTATTCCCAAATTATTCTTCAAATCTGTCTACTTTTCTCCATTTCTACTTTCCTGTCTCAGTTCAGATTACTATCCTTTCTTGCCTGGAAGATAGTTTACTAACTTGTTTCCTTTGTCTATTATTGTTCCCTTCAAACTATTCTCCACAAAGTAGCAAGTGTGATCTAAAAGGTAAGTCAAATTTTATTATTCCTCTGCATAAAACTTATCAATGGCTTCTAATTTTACTAAGAATAAAAGGCAGACTTCTTTCCATGAATTACAGAATCACCCATGTTCTGGTTTCTATTCACTTCTTCAAATCCGTTGCAGACCACTCTGCCAGTTGTTCACTGTTAATGACATTCTAGCCTTTCAGAAGTTTAATGAAGCCATCAAAGGCTTTTCCTGTCCAGGGTATTTGAAGTCATTGTTGCATCAACATGTAAGATTTCCTTGCAGACTTCAATTCAATGACATGAAAGTCACATCTTTTTCTTGTGACTTTCTTGTGACAATCTTGTTGATTTCTCGGCATCTGGAATGGTTCCTGTCACAGAGTAGGTGCTCAATATGTATTTGCTGAGTTAAGTAAATGCATAAATTTCATCCTTGATCCTAGCTGAAATATCCCCTCTTAAGGTGGGCTTTTTCTAACCACTGTTTCTGAAACAGCTTCCACCCTAGATTAAATTACACTCTATCCCATACCATTTTAATTCCCTTCATTGTAGTTTTTAGTCTGCACTTACTTATCTTGCTTGCTTACTTGTTTACTTGATTATTGCCTATATTCTCTATGGGCAATAATTGCTGATATTCTATTAATGTTCGTATTCTCTATGGGCAATAATCAAGAATACAAATTCAGTGAGGTCATCTTTTGGCTTATTTACCACTGAAATTCCAGTGCCTGGCACAATGCCTATATGCAATAATTCCCAGTTAATATTTATGAAACAAATGAACAACTGAGTAATTCAACAATAAGAGTAATACAAAAAGATTTCAGAGGGAAAGAAGAGGCAATATCAAGAAGGCAGACTTTCATCCTTTATCAAAATTTAGCCAAAGTAAGCATAAAGAGGCTATTGTTTTCCCATTAAGATTATTTATAAAAATGTCAAATTGTACATGTTCTTATATTAACTCATATTCTCATACATTTTAATACAGAGAGTACAATTTTTTTTTGTTTGTTTGTTTTAAATTTCTTTTCCCCTATTAACCAATTTCTCATCGATGACAAATGTTCCTCCAACCCATGGCCATGTTGATAGAATCCTGTTTTCAGTCTTTGATGTGGGAACTTTCCACTGGAAATTTAAATCATTTAAGACTAGTCAAACATAGTTTTGTTTTTTTTTTCTCTGCTATAAACCATGAACATTTTTCTCTTCAGTGAGAATGTCATCTAAATGCTTAGTAATTCTACCTTTAATGCATGCCTAGCTGTTCCTGTGGTATCTTATGGCTGTTAAACTTTTCTTGGAAAAAATATGATCTATTATGCTTTTGAATTTATTTAAAATAACATCTGCTTATCAAAAAGTACATAAAATAAGAATGTAAACATCAACAAATTATCCACCTTTCAAATCAAGAAATAGAAAATTACCAGTGCTACAGAAGACCTATCCCCTCATACACTCCCAATCTCTATCCTCTTCTTCCTCACTACAGTTTAATTTGCGCTGACTTGAAATGTATGTAAAGGGGATCATAAAATATGTATTTTTTGTGCCTGGCTTCCTTCTTAAAACATTATGCCTGTAAGAGGTATCTATGTGGTTATGAGCAGCAGTGTTTCATTCTCTGTCATTGCTATTTATTGTCCCACTAGACAGAGGTTCTGCAATTTTTCTATCCATTTCACTGTTGATGGAAATTAGGGTTATTTCCAGTTTTGGACTTTTATGACTAGTGCTACTATGAAAATTCTTTTGTATGCCTCTTGAAATACATGTACAAGCGTTTTTGTTAGAAACAATCCTAGTAGTGGAATTGTCATGTTATAGGGTGTGTATATGTTCAACTTTAGTGAATAATGTCAAATAGATTTCCCAATTCCTTGTATCAATTAAAACACTAACCCACAGTGCATGAATATTTCAGCTGCTCCATATCCTTGCCATCTTTTGGTACTGAAAGGCCTTTTATTTTAGCCATTCTAATGGGTATGCAGTATTATCTCATTGTGATTTTAATTTTCCTAATTACTGGTACTATTCCATACTTTTGTATATGTTGGTGAAATGTTTTATAGGTCTTGTGCTCATTTTTCTCTGAGGTTGTGTTTTTTCTATATTGATATTTGTACTTGTGTTTCATTTATCTTGCATGTAAGCCCCTTGCCTGGTATATGTGCAGCAAATATATTTGCTCATTTCTCATTCTATAACTTGTTTTTTAACTTTCTTAATGCCATATTTTGATAAACACCATTTCTATGTATTAAAGTGGTTTAATTGATCATTTTTATTCTTATTCTTATTTTGCTTCATATTTAAGAAAGCTTTACTTAAGGTTGTGAATATATGCTCTTATATTTTCTTATCAAATTGTATTACTTGTGAATACATGCTCTTGTATTTTCTTATCAAACTGTATTACTTTGCTTTTACATTTATATCCATGTCATGTGGAATTGTCTTTTGTGTGTGGTGTGAGGTACAACTCATATGGGTGTTCAGTTAAACCAACTCCATTTATCAAGAGATCCATTTCTTCCTCATTGTGCTAAAGGGCAACTTTGGCAAAAATTAGGTAGAAATATTTATTACCTCCTTTTTCTGTTACATTTTACTCTTTTTCTATTCTTGTACCAATACCACACTGCCTTAATTATTGCAGCTTTATAATAAGTCTTGATATTCAGTAAAACAAACCCCACCTTATTTTGCTTCAAGTGTGCATTGCTATTCTTGGTCCTTTGTTATTCCTCAGAAATCTTAGAATCAGTTATATAGCTCTACAAAAAGCAAACATAAACACCAATTTGAGAAAAATTAATGTTTTTAATAATATTGATTCCTTTAATATATGATCACATCATTTTCCTTCATTTATGTATGTCTTTTAACATTTCTATCCATCAAGATTTACAATGTTCTGTGTAGAGACGCTAAATGTATTTTGTACACTTATTGTAAGAATTTGGTAGTTTTTACTATTGTAAGCACTATTGCATTTGGCATTTTATATTTTTAAATAATGTGCATGTTATTGTAAATTGTATCTTATGCTTTAAAAAATTTACTGGTTGCTCTCATTTAAAAGTAAATACAACTATTTCCTGATGGATAAAACGCCCCTTTATTGGAAAATTTAATAATAGGCAACTGTGGGACTATGTATGGAATAGAAGTAATATTGAATATTTTAAAAATAAAATTCATATAATTAGGGAACTTGTTTGTGAATAATCCATTAATTAACTTTAATGAATGTTTTCCCTTTACCAGATATCATGAGAGACACTGAGGACATACAATGGTCCCAAAATACAATGTAACAATTTTATGATAATATCTATCATATGAATACATAAAGCAAGCATATATAGCTCTAAATCATTTATATATACGCACACATACATATAACTATATACAACTTACAAATTTGTAAATTATTTTTTTCCATATCATCTAATTTAATCCCTAGGACAACTTGTGAGTTCAGTCTTGTTAATGCTTTGTAGTGGCAATGGAGATTCTGCTGGGATAGAAAAATCTCTATCAGGAGATTTTTTTGAATTAGGAACCTGTTGCACTGTATCATAAACTTGCCGTGGCACTGAAGACCCTTCAGTCGATAGGGTACTGATGGCTTTCTCATGAATAAAGTTCACTGATAAGATGAGCATTTATTCCCCTGGGAAGTGAACTCTATGAAGGCAAGGATTTTAATTTGCTTTGCTCACTTCTCTGTCCCCATTATGTAGAACGATGCCTGTGATATATTTAGCAATCGGCAATTATTTATTGTATAAATAAAAATGAAGAAGTAAAGTTTACTCTTTAGTGGACAAAGATGAAGAGAGACTTTGGCATCACTAGTTTATAGATTTAATCTAAACAATTAAATTAGGTGCCACAATTAGAAAGACATGTGCATAGTAGGTGATTTGACAAGAGAATAGCTTGCACAAATGAGATCACTCCAGGCATTTCATTGCTCTATAATGGTACATTTGCTTTTCTAAGTTGTTTTTCTCTTACTTCCAAGCTAGGATCTAATTCTGCCCGCAATAAAGCAATGGAATTACATTTTAGCACAGAGATAAGGATCCTGAAAATAATCATAACAATCTTCAAAGCAATGAATGAATCTTTTCGGATTAGCAACTTATTAGGGCCATTTTCTATAATTCCGTTGTCATAGATAATTGACAGCTAACTGACTCGTCAACTTATCTCTCTGACCCTCAATAAATTTAGGAAACATATATAAATATATAATTGTCATTTGAAAGACATATGGGACTATATTCTCATGATTATCTCATTAGGACTTTGTCAAAATCTTGAGGAAGTGGATTATTCTGTTTCAAATCAATGGTGTAATTTTATAAATAAATTACTTCTGTTATTCACATATGACAACAGTAACTGTAAATTTAATTCAGAATTTAAATTTAATTTACAAGCATAACACATAATCATAGAAATAAATATTTTTTCATAAACATATGAATTTTCCAGGTTTTCTATTTTCTTACTGGGTTGTTTATTTCTCCTCCAGTGATACCAAACTTCCTAATACTACAATGATTTTTTTTTTTCAAAAATTGAGGGCTGGGCACAGTGGAGTAATCCCAGAACTTTGGGAGGCCAAAGCGGGCGGATTATATGAGGTCAGGAGTTTGAGACCAGCCTGGCCAACGCTGTGAAACCCCATCTCTACTAAAAATACAAAAATTAGCCAGGCGGGTGGCACACACCTGTAATCCCAGCTACTCAGGAGGCTGAGGCAGGAGATTTGCTTTAGCCTGGGAGGCGGAGTTTGCAGTGAGCTGAGATCCTGCCATTGCACTCCAGCCTGGCTGACAGAGCAAGACTCTGTCTCAAAAAACAAACAAACAAACAAACAAACAAACAAAAGTGAGGTGAAATTTACATAGAGCACAATCCAGTGGCATTTAGTACACTTGCAATGCTGTGCAGCCACCACCTCTATTGAGCTTCAAAACATTTTCATTATTCCAAAGAAAGCTCCACACCCATTTAGCAGTCAGTTCCCACTCCTCCCTCTCCTCAAAACCTAGGAACCACCAATTTTCTTTCTCTTTTCTTTTCTTTCTTTCTTTCTCTTTCTTTTCTTTCTTTTTTTTTTTTTTTTTTTTTTTTTGGAGACAGCATTTCGACCTTGTTGCCCAGGCTGGAGTGCGATGGCCCGATCTCTGCTCACCAAAACCTCTGCCTCCTGGATTCAAGCGATTTCCTGTCTCAGCCTCCTGAGTAACTGGGATTATAGGCATGTGCCACCATGCCTGACTAATTTTGTATTTTCAGTAGAGATAGTTTCTCCACATTGGTCAGGCTGGTCTCAAACTTCCAACCTCAGGTGATCCGCCTGCCTCGGTCTCCCAAAGTGCTGGGATTACAGGTGTGAGTCACAGTGCCCAGTCCACCAATTTTCTTTCTCTCCCTATGGGTTTATCTATTCTTGATGTTTTATATAAATAGAATCATACAATGTGTGGCTTTTTTGTATCTGGCCTCTTTCACTTAGCATATTGTTTTCAAGGTTTATCCATTGCAGCATGTGTCAATACTTCATTTGTGATGGTTGAATAAGATTCCATTTTAGGTATATACCACATTTGGTTTATCCATTCATCTGTTGATAGACACTTGTGTTATTTCCACCTTTTGGCTGCTGTAAAGTGCTGTGGAGTGTTCTTTAAACCATTGGAAAAAAATGTGAAGATTATGTCTAATATCTTACCAACTGCAGCATTCCCAACAATGATTAAATATACTTTATAAGAGTCTCATGAGGTTACCTCATAAAAGAAGCTACTCCAATGTTAGTCAGCATTAATGCTTTTGGACAATCCTCTATTTCAAACCCCAAATTTGTGTTTTTAATTCTATTAAAATCATTTTAGAATATATTCACATATAAATCTCTGAAGGAAGAAACCGAAAAAAAATGCTTAAGATTTTTATTGTACATGTCATTTTTAAAAAAATAATTGATTTATCTGATATTTTTAACTAACTAAAAAAGCACTTCAACTTCTAACTTTCATAAGAAATCATTCATATATTCTACTCTATGAACTTTGATTTTTTTCTTATCTGGTAACTCCTGAATGTTTCTCCTCCTTACAGTGTTTCTTGCAATCACATAGGCAAGAATTATTGAAAGATTTATTTACTTACACTTGGGAATTCTTAACTCTTTCTTTTTCAAGATTAAAATTTTATATGGACAAAGAAGAAGCAGGAAAGAAGGAACTAATTCTAATTCCACTGCAGAAGGGCTAATATTTAATCCACCTCTCTTCTAAAAATAAATGCAAGTCCCAGCCTGGGCAACATAGTGAGACCTCATCTCTACTAAAAATAAAAAGTAAAAAAATTAACTGAGTATGATGGCATGCCTGTAGTCCCAGCTACTTAGGAGGCTGAGGTGGGAGGATCACCTGAGCCCAGGAGTTCAAGGTTGCAGTGAGCCATGATCGTGCCATTGTACTCCAGCCAGTGCAAAACAAAACAAAACAAAACAAAACCCTGTCTCAAAACAAACAAATAGAAAAACCACAATAAGCGTAAATCCCCAAGCTAGCATTGTTTTTCCACTTTGACCTTGAATGCTTTACATTTTATCAGTAACTAATTAACCTTATTTGTCATCATAGGACATTTGACAATAACATTTTATGTCTAAGCTAGTTCTCCTTATAAAGGTTTTAGATGGACATGGATGTGCAACAAAAGTAAGTTCTATTCTCAGGTGAACTTACATTTTTCTCAGCTGTAGATAAGCAGTAATTGAAGTGAAAAACTGTCTCCTCTCTCCTGCCTTTGGGATGTAATGGCCATGCAGGTGTCTTTTTGCCAACTCTGTGCTCTTGACAATGTTATTAGCTCAAAATCACCAGGAGCAAAACATTTTATACAAGAAACAGAGATGCTTTTATACTACTAAATGAGTTTTCTGGGATTTCTAACACTGCCAGTTTTGTATAAAGGTGGATGCCTACCCTGTGGAGGAACATTAATAGCAGTGAATTCAAAGCAACCATTGTTAGAAGCTTGTATTTTAGAGGATGCCTTTATTTTCTTTTGCTAGACTTCATTACAAAAGTCTCTTGTTTTATTGCCATTACCTTTCTAGGCCAGTCTATATTCGGGTTCTGGCCAAAGATGAAAGTTGTATGCAAACATCCAATGGGCAATACAAAAATCATTTTCAAGATAGCCTTTTGGGAAATGTTATTTGCTTTCCAATTAGAGTCTGTTATTTCATGACTATTGTCACTGAAACAAAAAGAATATTCTTAATCATTCAGTGCATTTGAAGAGCAGTGTTATTTATGTTTTTAAATTTTTCTCATGTCTGAAATATTCTTACATGTTTTTTGGTCAACATAAATCAAGTCAGTGTTCTGTGGCCCGGGCATAGGCATGGTAGGCATGAATAGGCGTGCTGCCCACCTACCCAGAGAAACACAGGAGAAGGGTATGGTACATGATGTAGGTTTCTAGAAAGGGAAGAGTCACAATCGATGAGTCCCTCCATCTTCGAGCTACAGATATGAAGTGAAGTGAAATTACTTGCCCGAGGTCATAAGTATACTCAGTGACAATATTGGCAGAAGCATCATGTCTACAGTTCCCAAAGTAGTGTTTCTTCAAACAGTATCCTGGTGTGACACTGGAAAGAATTGCAAGGAAAATGGCACAGGTGGATTACATCAGTCTTGACTTGAGTCTCTACTTACCTGATAGTTGGCTCCACTATGAAATACAAAAAGAGTGGTACTTGTTTTAGTATAAAAATAGTATGAAGTGAAATTACTAAATGGGCTAATTTTTTCTCATTACCAAGGTTCTTTACTATTTAAGAATCACAGGAAGAAGGAAAAATGTACATGAACATTTACCAAATGACAGTGGTCGTAACTTGTCAAAAAGCTACTTCGTTAGTACTTCATTAAGTAGAATACTTCATTTAGCATTACTCCATTAGATAATATATAAAAAACAAGGCAAGCGGAGTAAACCATCTGGGTTGAAAGTTGTAAGAGAAAGAGACTTGGTTGGAAACTTGAATAAATGAAAATATTTGTACTACAAGCATCTGATTTCTGTATGCATGGTGGCAGGCAAGTAATTTCTTGGCTGATGCCTAAATCATGTTTTTGAATTGAAAACTAAATATCTGGCATTTAAAAGAAGTCTTAAAAATGGAACACACAGATAAGTCTACTTAAAATACAGAACTGAGAATATTAGTTGAGTTATGAAAAATCTATGGTTGGAGACTACCATGATCCATGTCTCTGCCTGGAACCCTCTCCTCACCTGTAATGTATTTCTCTAGGAGACTTCTTTTTAAGTGAATGTTCCAGGTATTACACTAGGTGATTTACACTGATTATTACATTTAAATCTCAAAACAACCCTGTGAGGAAAGGTTAAGTAATCCAGTAGAAAGTCCCACAGCTAGTAAGTGGCTAGCCGAAGATTTGAGGAGTTATGACTTGAATGCAGGCCTTCTTATCTCAGGTCTGAGTTGATATAATAATAACGCCTTCCATGGTGGGATGGAGAGTTAGGAACTTTACCCACCTTTGGACAAATAGAATGCCATGTCTTAAGGAAGGGATTTCTATTCTGGAGAGAAGACAATCTGGGAGCTCCCAACTGGACTACAAATTCCTTAAAGGTAGAAATATACTCACTATTATATTCTGAGCATCAGGTAGGCACACAATAAATACTTGTTGAATTTATGAGAGCCTGGCAAATTTGCCACCCTTTTAAAAAGAATAGTCCATAACAGAAGTTTAATTCCAAGGAATTTCCAATAGGGGCAAAAAAGTGGAGTGGAGGGGAGTTGTCACGTAATTATAAGGAAACATAATTATCCCATATTTGAGTGTGCCTACATATGAAAGACTGATCAATCATAAGCAGATGGGTTAAATCTTAAAAAGAGTATAGGATATGACACAGAACATTAAAGCATTATTACAATAGCCGTAAACATTGGAAGAGATTCCCTAATCAGCCTACCTTAATATGGTGGTTTGGAAGAAATGTTATCTCAGGGAAAAAAGAGAAAGACCATCAGAAAACAGTGTGGTTGGTGACAGAAGCACAGTGCCCTCACCAGAGGTGCTATGAAAATGATTAAGGCTGTGTAAAGTAGATCATTCAAAAACTAGGTGCCACTGAAGAACAGTTGCTATGGCAACTGAAGTAATATAGAAGGGAGAGGCGAGGCCAAGGAAGAAGGAATGACATAAATTGAAAACCTAGTAAGTGCCAGGCACTGAACAATGAGTTTCACAGTTAATACCTCAATTTATCTTTACAGCTCTATTTTACCTTCCTGTGATTGTGCTACTGCTAAATATCCACAGGCTTCCTGTCTGTTCTGTAGAATGGGATCCTAGTTCATCAGATTCTCTATTTTCTTGCTGAAAACAAGCAGTCATAAGAGAGATGTCACTTTGAAACAGAAGAGGTTAATAAAGTGACTACAAAAGGGTGGACAAACATCATCAAATAATTGTGCAGTCCTATGGGCTTGGCCACAGCCAGGAGCCACTGTCACTCCTAGGCCTAAAGAGGCAAGGAAAGGAGCAGTTACAAGAAGGTAGAGAGAGGCTCTGTGGGGAAGGATGCCTGGGAAGAACAAGGTCTTTCAGTGGAGATAGCCAAAACAGGCAGAAGGTAGCCTGCACCTCCCTCCCCTCCAGCCTTCCAGACCTCCTCCCTGTGCCATTCTTTATATAGCAGAATTTCTACCTCCACAGGCTTTTCTGGGTTAAAATGTCCAAGTGTCTGCAGGGTTTTTATTACAGCCTGGACTTGCTGCAACGCCTTTTCTTGAACTGCAAAGCCTTTTCTTGAAGTGGAACCCACTCCACATTGACAATTTAAATCTGCTATATTTTGCTCCAAAATTCAAAAGTGTCCTCCAAGCATTGTGCCTTTATTTGTGGTAGGTGAGCAGATATCTCACTTTCAAAACAATATCCTGATATTTCCAAAATCACTGGATTTTTAGGAATCTATACCAATGTGGCAAACCTCTGAAACTTCACAGGGTTTTGTTGCTATCCTCTTATGTACATGGATCTTACTAATCCTGATCCCCAGACTCATTAGTATAACATGATCAGTATAATAAACAAGCCTGTGTGATGTTGTGTGGTATATAAAGACTATAAAGGACTAAATTATGACATTGGGCAGGAGAGTTGACTGTCCTGAAGCAAAGTGGTAAAGATATACTTTTGTATCTATGAAACTGCTTCTAATTTTCCTTGACAGATTTTTTTCTAATTGGCTAAGTCAACAGCTGTATTCTAGCTGCTGAAGACTGTAGTGATTTTTCCTCATCTGGAGCTGCAGATTAAAACATAACTCAGTCATTATCCAAGACCTATCAAGCTTATGCACCAGCCAAACAAGCTATTTAGATGAACACATGGTATGAATCAACTTCCCCTGCATTTACAAGATTGTTTGTTGTGGAATTCATTTTTTCCATTCACCCAGGCATGTGGTGTCACTTTTGGGTTGCTATATTTTGCAGGGTGTAAGGGAGAAGGCATAAGAAGAGAGAAGCTTTACTAAAACCAAGGAGAATGGATTTATGGAGAGGGCCATCTGGCAAAAGCTGGGACCTTCAGGAAAGATGAAACCAACTCCCAGCAACCCAGCAGGGAGGGTCCTAAGGGAATCCATAAATACCCTAAACTCATCCTTTTCTATCATCTCAACATCTGCTTGTGTTTCTCATTGGCCAAACCAACCAGAAGCCAGAGGATGTGGCAGCTATTAGTGCATGCCATACAGATCAACCTCCCAGATGGAGCATAAGCAAAGTGAAGAAGGATGGAGAATATAGTGGGTAAGGTGGGAGGTTTTTTAATAAAAATAGCCAAAATATAAGCCTTTCACAATTTTAGTACATTATTACTAGTCTTTAGAGGGAAGCGATCAAAAGTGGTAAAATTACGAAGTTTATGGCATTTTACAAATGTATTTCAAACATGAGTCTTGGGCTACATTTACTGACGCCATTTTTACATATAACTGGAAACTAAGTTGAACTTCTAGCCCCAGTTTTTAGCTCCTGTATTTGGAATCAACTCTTCCATCCCTCTAACTCTTCATTTAGAGCTGGTCATTTGAACCTCTTCATACAGAATGGGTACTTTTTACGTCATGTGGGACTGAACGTGCAAAAGGGAAAAGAATGAATTATAAAAAGGCTCTGATCTCCAAGGTCCTGTTGTCTCATAAACTCTATTTCATTGAGCCTCTTTCCCATTACAAAACTGCTCATATCTGTGATTTTTCTCTCAAGCATTCACTAAGAATTGTTTCTGTTCTTTCTTTTGGTGGGATGAGAATATTTGGAAATGCTGCTTGGAAGGACCATATGCCCATCTCTGCCCTTTCTTTAAAGGACTATGTTTGCTTAGTATTTTCTGTGTCACAGAATCAAATATTTACCCTCCCTCAGCAGTAACAGCTGTTCTTAAAACCATTTATTTGCTTCTACAATAGAGTACTTCTGACTAATTTTCTCATGTCCAAAGATTCGTGCTTTACATTTATGTGCTGGAGGATGCTGGTACTAACCAAGTGGTTATGTGATGAATGTGTTGGTCTTTGGTCTCTTTGTTTAATCTCATGTTTCTGGGTGGGCCAGAATTGAATTTTGAACTAATGAATTTTGAAATATCAAACTCATACATCTGGACTCTAACATGCAGTTATTTCACAGTCATGAACAATCTGTAAATACTAAACTGGCTTGAGATTCCAAGCATTGTAAGACACAATAAAGGGGTACCTCTTTAATTCCACATTTCAAATAGGGCCTCTCACCAATCAAATGTTGTATGCCTCACACTGAATTTTGAAGAGTACAGAGGAATTGCCATTCCAGAAAAACAGATAGTCCTATGATAGGTAAGAATTCCCATTCTTTTCTGAACTTATAGGCGATTAAGTTTGGTAACTAAATAAAAATTTAAAGGAAACATTTTAAATCTTACATTAGTTATTTCCTCCTCAATTGGTTCAGGGAATTTGAGCTATAAAAAAAAAATAGAAAAAAAAATCACCGATGATAAACATCTGGTTGAGTTTTGCTAGTTATTTATATTTTAAGCATTCCTGCTTTCACTATTTGAATGAATGAAATTGAAGTGGGATAATTGTTACTGTTCATAACTCTGAACTTTCAAAAGAGAACATGGCATTGTTTTTGAAACCTTAGTAATGTGGGAAATTGTTTGTCATTCAATTAACTTGCTCATTTTTGGTGAACATCGCATACCCCAGCAGAAATGGTGTGGTTTAAGGGGTGCATTTTCTAGCAGTCAGGGTCTCTTAACTCTCTACTCAATGATCTCTAGGGTGAAAGTGTCTGTTAGAATACAAGTCTCTTGTCCAACTAGCGACCCTTTAAAGAAAGGAATCTGGGGAAAGTCTGGCAGAATTGTAAATAAAGCATATGGTTCAGTTATACCAGAGTGGGTGCCCACAGAAACGAAATGCTTGATTCAAGGCTATTTTTAAGTGGAGAAGAATATTCTTGTTTGATTTTATTACATAAGGATTTTGTTTTAGCAAAATATGGAACAGATAGAAAAATTCAATTGCCACTGGTAGCAGTTTTTGCCTATTTCGTGTGTAAAATAAATATGAAGATAATTAAGATAATTTCTAAATTACCACTAATTTACATGTTTTAGTGAAAATGGGCTGGTGTATTGTTCCTTAGATAATAGAGATTTAAAAAATGTTTCTTATGGCAAACTTTAATTGTATAACACAGTGAAGAGAATAGTATAATGAAATCCCATTACCCACTATCACATTTAAACAATCTTAATCACAGAAGTAACTTTTTTCTATCATAATTTCAGAAAACTTGAGAGACATTGGGCCTCAAAGATATCAGTCTGACAACAATAACCGTATTTGGCAGATGTGGCAGTTGAGGGCGAACAAAATTGAGGGAGTTGACCAAAGTCCTCAGTGGCAGAGCCGGAAGTAGAAACCCTGTCATCCAGTTGACAGCTTAGCAGCATAAAATATGCAAACTTTATTTTTGATTTTCAGTTTTTTAAACTGGAAAGTGAAACTAATAACCATAATTTACAGTGTTGATGTGAGTGGAAGCCATGTAAAGAGGCTAGGTCCTTTCCTGGAAGGTAATGGGTCATCCAAAACATAGATCCCTCTCTCTCCTTCCTCACTTATCTCTAGCATCTGTAGCCACACATGGTAAAAATCACTCTATTCAGCCTGGGAGGCTACCGTGAAACAGAAACTTCAGCCCGGGGTGAAAAGCCTCTATCAGAAACCACAGCGGTTAGGGGAAAGGAGGGAAAGCACAAATACCTAAGCTCAGAAAAGAAGGCAAAAATGTTAACAGTTGGCCATCTGTCCAGAGAGGCAATCTAGAGTGGACAGTGTACAGCCAAATCCCCAAATCAAACAGCTATTAATATATGAGCTAGACATCCCACAAGGTCACACTTAGGACTGGGGCACTGTTCTGGTTTATCTTAGGGATCTGGCTCTCCGGATTATGAGTAGAGCAGAACTGATGACGTGATTGACAAATACTGAAAGAGAATGCATATGTAAGCACATTAAGAGGAGAAAAGAGAGGCAGAGGCTAAGATCAATATCAGAGATCAATTTTGCCCTCATGTTTGTTTCTTAAATGCCAACTAAAATAATTTTGGACTTTAATTTATTGCCTCTTTGTTTATGACATCTGTAGATGTCAGGTAATAGTGTAACATCTTAGCAATTTGTGAACATGTGGAAACCAGGACTCTGTGTTCTTGGAATCTTTGCTGAGATTTTTATCTTATAGCATGGACAAAGATCCCAATCAATGGGAATTGCCTGAAGTTGTTACATGCATGTAACAATCTACTTTTATTCAAGCGTACTGGAATTGTTTGTCCACTGACTTCCTTCAAGAGTGAAATGAAATAATAAGTTACAGTTAATGTTTCTGTTATTAAAAGCCCTGCCTTTTAATGTATTACTTTTTTTCTTATTAAAGTGCTCATTAAGTAATAATTTCTTTGGCCTGGCTTACATGGTCAAATTGTCTGATATTATGAGCTTTGGTCACTTTCAAATTCCACAAATAAATACCATAACATTTTTGTACAATATCACTTAATAAAGCAAAATAACTTAAAATCTAGCCAATTCTTTTTGCTGTTTTTTTCCTTCTTAACACATGTGTGTTTTATCAAATCTCAAATCCTGTTATAGATAAAGAATGCTGGCCAGGCACAGTGGCTCACGCCTGTAATCCCAGCACTTTGGGAGGATGAGGTGGGCAGATAACCTGAGGTCAAGAGTTCAAGACCAGCCTGGTCAACATGGCGAAACCCTGTCTCTACTAAAAAGTACAAAAATTAGCCAGGTGTGGTGGTGGGTGAGTAGCGCCTGTAATCCCAGCTACTCAGGAGGCTGAGGCAGGATAATAGCTTGAACCTGGGAGGCTGAGGTTGCAGTGAGCTGAAATGGCACCACTGCACTCCAGCCTGGGAAACAAGAGTGAGACTCCATCTCAAAAAAAAAAAAGAAAAAGAAAGAAAAAGAAAAACAAAACAAAACAAAAAAACTGCTGAATTTAGGCTTCTCTTTTGTCAATTGGCAGAAAACATCTTGCTATTAATATAATTTGTTATTTAGAAATTCATACTGGCATATAAGAAACATCTCACTTAAAATTGAGTCTTCAGGAGTTTAGAAATAATTTAAATGAGGCAACAATATTTTATAACAAAGTACCTAAAGTAAGACTTGAACATTTACCAAAGAAAATAAGTTTTTTTGTCTTTCTATGGTTCAATAGTTCAAAAAATAGATAAAGCAAGCAGCAATCATTAACGTATATTTCTGGAATTGTTTTTGTGATTAGCCCACTTTAACAGTAACTTTAGGGAATGGCTAACAGTAACTTTAGTGAATGGCTCCCGAGGTGTTAAGTTTGATTGAGAAACAGCAATGCATGGATGAGGAGATGTGGATTCTATCAGGGTAGGTTGGTTGTATACATTGCTTGGTGAGATCTGATAGAGGAGTGGGGATGCCATGGAGAAACGTAAGTGGGCAGAGGTAGGAAGTTAAGATCTAGAATAGGAAGTGCATGTATGGTGCACAGATAGACTTCACTTACCTCACATTTTTGCCTTTGGCTGATCTCATTAGGATCATAACATTTTACAAGACAAGCTCCATGACTTCCTCTGTATCAAGACATTATTTTAATGCCTAATCAGAACTCATTCTTCCGTAAACTTAAATACTTTGCCATTTGCCCTAACCTTAGAGGAACTGATGAGGCACACATTGTTACACTTAAAAACTTGGCTTTGTATTTGTTTGATCAAATAGGTCTGTTTTCTTATTTAAATTCATACCAAGATTAAATTAAATAAATATTTTTTTGGCTACTGAGTGTTTTCAGATCCTAGTAAGTATTGGTGTCCATTCTCATGCTGCTTTAAGGACATACCCAAGATGGGGTAATTTATAAAGGAAAGAGGTTTAATTGACTCACAGTTCTGCAGGGCTTGGGAGGCCTCAGGAAACTTACAATCATGGTGGAAGGGGAAGCAAACATGTCCTTCTTCACATGATGTCAGGAAGAAGAAGTATGAGCAAAAGGGGGAAAGCCCCTTATAAAACTATCAAATGTTATGAGAATTAACTCATTATCATAAGAACAGGCTGCCATAAACTGCCCACATGATTCACATCTCCACCTGTTCCCTTCAGTAAACACATAGGAATTATGGGAACTACAACTCAAGATGAGATTTGGGTGGGGGCACAGCCAAACCATATCAGGTGTTAAGGGCAGAAGGCTAATTACATCACTATTTCTATTTATTTTACAGCTTTGCTTCCAAGACAGGATGCTTATTCATTCAAGTGTAGTACACCAAAAAGGAAGGGTGGTTCCATCTGTGAAAATATGATAATATGAGCTTTTACTGGGCTAGGACTGATGAGTGAATAGAGATAATTATGTGTGTTACTTATAAATACTATATACTCTAGATTTTGATTTTTCTCTGACTTAACTCTTTGCAGGTAACCAAGTAATTATTTGAGGAGTTAAAACATTTTCAAAAAGAATACAGTTTTTAAAAAATCACACTGTACTCCACTCCTATATGTCATCCCTTTGTTTTTTTTTTTTTTTTTTTTTTTTTTTTTAAACAGGTCCCAAATACTTACCAGCCATTTCTACATTCCCAATTTTGCACTGATGCATTTGACCTATTGAGAATTGGTACACTGAAATATACAATGGTAGACTGCTTATTATGTTAAAATATCTTGATTATTTAAAAACCTAGCTTTGCAAATATGCTTAACAAAACTACTTTATTTTTACATTAGTGCATTTCTAAATGTGTAATATTTCTAGAGAACAATTAATAGACTTGTAAAGATACCATTATTATCTACATCTGTCTCTTACTTTCTCTTTGTGTGTGCAAATATCTATTAAAAAAATGTAATAAAAGATGCTAAAACGTTAGCATTCTAAATATATTATTATATAGAAAAAGACAGTATGTATTATACAAAATGTATTAAATGTTTGAAATGCATTTTAATCTACATGTGAATTCAGTAAACTCAAAGCTTAAAGGAACTTCACAGCTTAGCAGAGTCAATTCTGGTCTTTTTTCGCCTAATAAGTAAAGAGTATTGTTAATATGGAAACCACATTTAGAAAAAATAATAACTATTATTCCAAGTATTTAAATATCCATGGTAAAGTCAGTAGAATAATTTACTCTTTAGTGATAGAAATGCTTAAACATTTAGAATATATTGTACATTCTGATCACAGTACATATTTTACAGTTTAAAACTAAATTTCAAGAAGTTTCTTTTGTTATTAAAATGAATGGTAAGCCCAGTACTCCTCCGAAGATTGATATATTAGTTTTTTTAAAAAATATTTGAACAACTATATAAAACATTTGGTAGTGCCTTTTGGAAGTAAAGAGTACCATTCATCAAAATTGGCTGTGTGGTAACACCATAAAAGAAACAAAACTATATTACCACAAAAATAGTGGTAATAATGGATAAAACAATGTATTGTTAGAATAATTTCTACATGTAATTTTTAACAGATTAGATATTACATATTTGTTTTTTATGTAATTAAATATTCTAAAATTTGATTTTCATTTAGTCAGACATTATCTACCTGGCTACTGAACTGCTAAATTAATATGTCGCATTACTCCATGATATATCACAGGAAATATTGACTCAATTTTAGCATCTTCTATGGCACTTAATGGAAAATACTGTAACTGTCTCCTTCAAAGTCAGTGAAATGCATCTTTGCAGCCCTGCCCAGAGCTTTTTATAGATCAGTTTTCTCTCTTACATAGTAGAATGATTATGTTCTCATGTACTTGGATTCCCCATGGCTGTGCACCACCCTTGTAGAGAGAGGCTCTGGAGGGCGGCAATGGCAGTATTTTCTTCGAAAGGTAATTCTTGATCTCCAAGCCACCTGTAGATATTACATAGTTAAGAGGGGTGTGGTTGGCTGACTGACAAACAAGAAGAGGCTCATTAACCAAAAGTGGAAGGAGACTTTCTTGCTTGCGTTTTCCACCAGCTTTGACTTTTAAGAAGCCACTTTCATATTACTTTGGTTCAAAGCCTTGAAGATATATAAACAATAAATATATCTGGCATCCCTATTACCACCTTATCCACTTTCTACTTTTTTATTTCTTTTTCTCATTTATTAATAATGGGTTGGGAGGAGGGGCTGTGCCAAATTCTGTGAAGTATTATCCTACTTAAAACTGACATGGAGTGGGATCAGTAGAGCTTATGAGTTAAAAGGCTTCAAGCAAACCTCTACATTGAGGCAAGAGATTCAATGTGAAGCTTAAAATTTGCATAGGGCAACAATCCTTTGACCTAAAATGTATCATCTATTTTTGCTGAAATAATTCTTAATGAACCACACGAGTTAGCAAGGTTCTCTACCAAAACAAAAATAAACAACAACAACAAAAGTTTTTTAACCACTTTATTTCAAGACTTACACTGTAAAATATTTAAGGGAAATTTAAAGGTTCACTTGATTTCTGGGTTGCAAGTTTTATTTTCTAGGTCTGTGCCCACTGATAATTTAAAGTGGGATAGTTAGGTCCTGTCTGTTGCTATTTGCACTTCTACTGTCAAAATAGATATGATATAAAAGTGTATTTCTGATACTTTAATTTACTCAAAGAAAGTAAATTTAAAACACTGTATTAAAAAGACATGTTTGTATTAGAAGATATTGAAAAACATTGACATTCTTCACAGAACTAAAGAAAACTATTTTAAAAGTCATATGGAACCAAAAAAGAGCCTAAATAGCCAAGGCAATGCTAAGCAAAAAGAACAAAGCTGGAGGAATCACATAACCTAACTTCAAACTACACTATAGGGCTACAGTAAGCAAAACAGCATGGTATTGGTACAAACACAGACACATAGGCCAATGGAACGGAATAGAGAACCCAGAAATAAGACTAAACACCTACAATTATCTGATCTTTGACAAAGGTGACAAAAGCAAGCAATGGGGGAAGTATTCCCTGTTCAATACATAGTGCTGGGATAATTGGCTAGCCATATGCCAAAGATTGAAACTAGACCCCTTCCCCTACATCATATACAAAAGTTAACTCACAATGTATTAAACACTTAAATGTAAAACTCCAAACTGTAAAAACTCTGGAAGATAACTCTGGCAATACCATTCAGTACATAGGCATGGGCAAAGATTTCCCAATTATGACACCAAAAGTAATTGCAACAAAAGCAAAAATTGATGAAGGGGATCTAAGTAAACTACAGAGCTTTTGCACAGCAAAAGAAACAGACAACCTACAAAATGGGAGAAAATATTTGCAAACTGTGCATCTGACGAAGGTCTAATATTCAGAATCTCTAAGGAACAAATTTACAAGAAAAATACAAACAGACCTATAAAAAGATGGGCAAAAAACATAAACAGACACTTTTTAAAAGATATGCATGAGGCCAACAATTATATAAAAAACAAAGCTCAATATCACTGTTCATTAGAGAAAAAAAATCAAAACCACAATGAGATACCATCTCACACCAGTTAGAAAGGATGTTATTAAAAAGTCAAAAAATAACATGCTGGCTAATCTTGTGGAGAAAAAGGAACACCTATACATTGTTGGTGGGAATATAAATTAGTTCAACTATTGTGAAAGACAGGGTAGCAATTTCTCAAAGACGTGAAAAACAAAATACTGTTTTGAAAATACTGTAATAGAATTCAGCAATTCTATTACTGAATATATACCTGAAGGGATACAAAGCATTCTATTATAAAGACATATTCACACGTATGTTCATTGCAGCACTATTCACAATCGCAAAGACATAGAATCAACCTAAGTGCCCATCAATGATAGACTGGATAAAGAAAATGTGTTACATATACACTACGGAATACTATGCAGCCATAAAAAAGAATGAGATCATGTCCTTTGTGGGGACATGAATGGAGATGGAGGCCATCATCCTCAGCAAACTAACAGGAACAGAAAACCAAATACTGCATATTTTCCCTTATTAAATGGAAGCTAAATGATGAAATCACATGGACTCATAGAGGGGAATAACAGACACCGGGGCTTTTTGGAAGGTGGAGGATGGGAGGAGGGAGAGGATCAGGAAAAATAACTAATGGATACTAGACTTAATACCTGTGTGATGAAATGATCTGTGTAACAACCTCCCATGACACAAGTTTACCTGTGTAACAAATCTGCACTTGTACCTCTGAACTTAAGTTTTAAAAAAGAGAAAAATATACACAAAATTGCACTAATTGTCCAGGGTGTCTCAATCCAGGGGCAAAAACCACTATTTTTTTTTAGTTGAAATTACGCTTTATGTGTCCTTCTGTATCCTGCTTTTTCTAGTTAACCTTATATTGTAAGAATTTTTCTTATGCCATAATTTTCAAGTGTACATAAAAGCTTAATAGTATTTCAATACATGTATGTTACCTTAACTCACTGAACCAATAATATATTATTGAACATTTAGATTGCTTCTGATTTGCTGGGAGTAGGGACTTACTACTATAAAAAATACACAAGAATGTAAAAACACACATGAGGCTGGATCTGTACTTTTGATCCTTCTTTGAACTTAGAACATAGAGCAGGGACTCAATGTCTACTTGTTAAATTGAAGAAGAATGAACACATACTTGATTATTTCTAGATCTTGGTGGAATAAGATTTCTTCCTGTCACAATAAAATGAAAGAAGATAACATGAATTCATAGCAGCATTGGCAACTCGAAGGTGGTATTACTAATAGATCACAATAGTGTAGAATTTCTGTATAACAAAAGGTTGATGGTAACCAATTGATGTTAGGACTCAACAAGGCTGAGAACACTTTGTATCTATGTTCGTCAGGGATACTGGGCTGTAGTTCTGTTTTTGTTTTTTTGTCATGTACTTGTCTGGTTTTGGTGTCAGGATAGTGCTCACTTTGTAGAATGAATTAGAATTCTCTCATTTTCAAATTTTTGGAGTAGTTTGAAGTGAATTGTTATTAGTTCTTCATAAGTTTGGTAGAATTTGGCAGTGAAGCCATTCGGTCCTGGGCTTTCCTTTGTTGGGAGACTTTTTGTTGCTTATTCATCAATCTTATTACTCATTATTGTTCTGTTTGGGTTTATACTTTTTCCTGAATGAGTCTTGGTAGGTTGTATGTGTCCAGGAATTTATCCATTTCCTCTAGGTTTTCCAGTTTGTTAGTATACAGTTGCTCATAATAGTCTCTGGTCACCTTATACATTTCTGTGGTATCTGTTGTTATGTCTCTTTTTTGTTTCTGATTTTGTTTATTTGGATCTTCTTTCTTTTTTTCTTGGTTTATCTGGCTAGTTGTTTATTAATTTTGTTTATCTTTTCAAAAAACTTTATATTTGTTGATGCCTTGTATTTTTCATTTTCTATTTCATTTAGTTCTGTTCTGATTTTTATTATTTCTTTTCTTCTACTTAATTTTGGGCTTAGCTTGTTCTTGCTTTTCTAGTTCCTTGAGGTGCATCATTAGATTGTTTATTTAAAATCTGTATAATTTCTTTGATGTAGGCATTTATCGCTATAATCCTCTCTCTTCACACTGCTTTTTCTGTATCCCATAGGTTTTAGTATTTTGTGTTTCCATATTCATTTTTTTCAAGAATTTTTTTTGATTTGCTTTCGAATTTCTTCTGTGATCCAGTGGTTGTTCAGGAACATGTTGTTTAATTTCCATGCATTGGTACAGTTTCTAAAGTTCATCTTGTTATTGATTTCTAGTTTTATTTCATTGTGGTCTGAGAAAATACTTGGTGTGACTTTGTTTTTTAAAATTTGTTGAGACTTGTTTTGTGCCCTAACATATGGTTTATTCTGGAGAATGTTCCATGTGCTGATAAGAACATGTATTCTGCAGCTGTTGGATAAAATGTTCTGCAGAGATGTCTGTTAGGTCCATATGGTCTAAAGTGAAGTTTTAATCCATGTTTCTTTGTTGGTTTTCTGATTAGATGATCTGTCTAATGCTGAGAGTGGAGTGTTGAAATCTCTAATCACAGATAGCAACAAAACATAGGAGATTTCCCAGCAGACTTTTGAGACAATTCCAAAGTTAGAGACCATAAAACTGGAAAAAAAGTAACTAAATATGATGAAAGAGGCTAGTCAGTTTACTCTCTGAAGATGTCTGATACCTGCATTGGCACAAAGCTAAGAATAGCATATCGAAAGGATAGGTCTGGCAGGAGGGTTTCTGCAGCACGTGTGGCACTGGAAAAATAGAAGTGCTCTAATGGAGTGGTTCTCATACTTGGCCACACATTGGAATAAATCGTGGAATTTGAAAAAAATTAACTCTACATCCCACCTTTCAAAATTCTGATTTAGTAATTTGAGGATGATCTGAGCATTGAAATTTTTTTTTTTTTTTTTTTTTTGACAGAGTCTTGCGCTGTCACCAGGCTGGAGTACAGTGGTGTGATCTTGGCTCACTGCAACCTCCACCTCCCAGGTTCAAGTGATTCTCCTGCCTCAGCCTCCCGAGTAGCTGGGACTACAGGTGCATGCCACTACACCTAGCTAATTTTTTGTATTTTTAATAGAGACAGGGTTTCACCACGTTAGCCAGGATAGTCTCGATCTTCTGACCTTGTGATCTGCCCACCTCAGCCTCCCAAAGTGCAGAGATTACCCATATGAGCCACTATGCCCAGGTAATCTTTTTGTATTTTTAGTAGAGACTGGATTTCACTATGTTGACCAGGATGGTCTCTATCTCTTGACCTCGGGATCTGCCCTGAAACTTTTAAGTTTGAGAATTACTGCTCTAAATAACTACTTTTGGTTTACCAAGAGGCCACCCTCAGAAACAACATGTCCATTTGGACTTCTCAAGTGCAATCACTGGAGGACTTCTATAATTAGATCTGTATTCATTTCCAGTCTAATACACCTCGGGTTATGAATTTAAGAAATACATCTTAACCACAAAAGTATTCAAGTGTAGACCTTATTTATTTAACTGTTTTATAAAAACAAATAGAAAATTAAGAATTGATAATGCTGACAGAGAACATATTTCAATGAACAGAGTTAATAAAGGAAACAGAACATATTAAAATAAATCAAATTAGCATCAGTAGAGAGGCATAACAGAATATCACATTCATAAAACAAGAAAAGTTTGCTTTGAGGAAAGAATACTAAAATTTAAAATGTGATTGCTTCAATTAAAAATAAATCATCATTAGATAGATTTAGTACTAGGAGAGTAAGCACAGGGAAAGACTGAATTAGTGACTCAGAAAAGCAAGTCTGGGCAAGTTACTAGTCTACTGCACCACATGATAAAAAAGCGCAAAGTCTGGCAAAAGTACTCAGAAATGTGAAGAATTGATCCAGAAGTTCCAGTGTTCATCTGGGAAAGGTTCCCAAGGGTCCACCTGGTGTCAGGCAGGGTTAATAACAAGCCCCACACACAAAGCTTGGTGAAGTTTCAGAATTCCAAATGAAGAGAAAATACAAAAAGTAGTGAAAGAAGTATAGGTAACTTACAAAGAAGTATAGGTAACTTACAAAGAAATGAAAGCCAGATTAATATAAAGTGGCCTCCAAGTTCTAAATAAAAATTATTTTAAATGTGAAGTTTTTTATTTTGCCAAAAAATTCAAATGTGATTTCAAAATAAAGATATTTTCATATGAAGGATACATTTGAATGGAAAGAAGAAATTTTCTATATTGGAAAATACAGCATATTACAAGAAAATATAAAAGATTTATCTTTATGCCTTTATCATAATTTTAAACTTTATATACTATAAGAAATTCAGGAATTGGGCAAATTCACAATTGCATCAGAAGCTGTGAGCATATTCGCCTGGGCTGTGGTGTCCGTCCAATGCTTTTTTCTGCTTTCTGAATTTTAAAATGTATTTAATATAGCTTATATATTACCCTACTCGTCTTCAATTATCTTTACTGTTACTGATGGTTTCTCATTTGAAAATTATTTTTCTGCCATAATATATTTTCAAGAGGGATTAAATCTGTTATCTTGACCCCAAACTCACAATCTTTAGACTCTTTAATAAAAACGCCTGCATTTAACTCAAGTTGATCTGTGATTACTATCTACCCAGGGCCCATATTCTCACCCGCTCCCTTGTATTTTTAAGCCACCGAACTGCCTGATTTCAATATTTTGCTCTCAGAAGATGGTGATTATCTTTCTGCATAGTACAGCTCTCAGCACTCACTGTGTTGATTTTTATCTTGGTAAATATTTTTTGATATTTATTTTTGGTATCTCTTTTTAAATAGATAACAGTGCCCTTCTCTTACTCAAAATGGAATTTTGCAATATAAAAAGTAGATCCCATAGATTATTACCATACATCTTTCTATAAAACTGAGCATGTGTTAATGCTATTGGCATTTCTTAGTGTAGAAGATACTGAATATCACAGTGAATGGGTAATGCTAGCTGTCACAAATATTTCTCTGCACTGAACTTTCTTTCACTTAAATGACCTAAGGAAATTCTAAGTTATATAACAAATTCTTTCATCTCTATTTTTATATGAGGTGGAAGAATATTGGATTTTACAAATAAAATGAAAGATCAAATGTTATTTGGTTTTTACTTCATTCCATCAAAAATAAAACAAAGCCTTATGCAAGCACTGATTCACTAGGTTATTACAGAAATTCTTAATAAGATGTATATTATGAGAGCTTCCTCGTCAGTGGTAGGAATTGTCTCAGAAAGTCTTTAAGTTGTTCAAGTCTCTCTACATATACTAGCTATTATACAGATACAGAATGTTTATTGAAATTATCATGTGAGGTGGTTTACCTAAAGCTTCACAACAGCCTTGTAATGATGGTACAATGATTAACCTTATCTTTCAGTGGAGGAAATTGAAGATTAGAGATATTAGGTAACAGAGATACAATTTTAACCCCAGGGCTAGTTGTCTTTGTTGCCAGTATGTTCTTCTGCCTCTTTTCAACTGAGGGTATTGCCTGTTTTACATGTTTGATTAGAAACCCCTCTCAGTGGGATCATTGTTGAAGAGCTTCTCATCCATAAAGAAGTTTCTAAGAACTTTCATAGGTGTCCTGTGTAAATTTCACTTCATATACAACTATGTTCATGAACTACCACCAAAGTTCCAATCACATTTTGAAATCCCCTCTCTTTATTGCCTTACATCATAAAACCAATTGCCAGTCACTCAGTATCTGTCTTCTATAGAAGACCATATATTTTGTGAAAGCAGGCACCATTTTGGTCTAACTGGATCTCTTATGTCTAGGAAACTGCTTTGCCTAGAGGAGTTACTTGATAAACACTTGTTCATGCAATAATGTTTTTTTTTAACGTCATTTCTTCTTGTCTCTTCTTTTCAATTCCTATTTACACCAAAATAGGTAGTATCTTCTATACTTTTCACCCGGGCTATTAGGTTGGCCTTTTGGACTTCAGACTCCTCTCATTTCTTCAACCTGCCAACCGCATTGCTGCCCCAGAGTTTGTGCACTCACTGTTCCCTTAGCGGAAACATCTTTGTCCCAGAGAGCCACATGGTCATTCTTTCACCGCCCTTGGGTCTCTGCTCAAATGTTCTCCTACTGGTGAGAACACCTATTTAAAATGGCAGCCTCTCCTTTCCCTACTTGATCATCGAAATTTCACTCTTCCTTTTAAGGTCCAGCTTAATTGCTGCTGGGAGAACTCAGGATGAACCACTGGGATTGTAGTGCATGTGATCACAGAGGTCGGGGACCAAATCATGAAAAGCCCAGTAGACAATCTGGATAATTCTCTAACTATGAACGAGACAAGAAGCCATTGGATGAGAGAAGTGACCAGGAAAACCAGTTAGAAGAATATTTAATATTCCCTATGAGAGAGAGAGATAGAGATAGATTAGATAGATGATAAATAGATAGATAGATAGATAGATAGATAGATAGATAGATAGATAGATAGATAGATAGATAGATAGATAGAGAAAGGTATCTTGAAAGTGAGTATTAATAATGGAGAATATGCATAAAATTTGCCAATGAAATAAAAGTAGGATGTGAAAGAGAGGAGTCAAGGATGACTTTAAGGATTAAGGTCTGAGAAACTGGAACAGTGGAATTTTTATTTACTAATTTGAGGAAACTTTGGAGGAATAGTTTTTTGTTTGTTTGTTTGTTTGTTTTTTGTTGTTGTTTTTTGAGATGGGAGTCTCGCACTGTCACCCAGCCTGGAGTGCAGCGAGTGGCACGTTCTCAGCTCACTGCAACCTCCACCTCTCCGGTTCAAGCGATTCTCCTTCTTCAGCTTCCCAAGTTTACAACTTCCCTGGGATTACAGGCGCCTGCCACCACGCCCAGCTAATTTTTTTGTATTTTTAGTAGAGACGGGGTTTCACTATGTTAGCCAGGCTGGTTCCAAACTCCTGACCTCGTCATCTGCCCACCTCGGCCTGCCAAAGTGTTGGGATTATAGGCGTGAGCAACCGCCCCCGGCCAGGAATAGTTTTTAAAGCAACTATCAAGCTTTCAATTTAGGACACGTTAAGTTTGGAAATCGATTTAACATCCAAGTACAAGGTGATAAAGTACAGGATCAAGTAGGCAGTTGCATGTAAGATTCCAGCATTGAGGTGATAAATCCAGGCTTAGGATATGTACATATAAGTTCTTAGTAGATATGTGGTGTGTAAAGTCATGAAGCTGGATGAGATCACTGAAGAGTAAGGATAAATAGAGAAGAGGTTCAGGACTGAGTTCTGGGACACCTCAACATGTAGAGACTGGGGAGATGAGGAGAAGCCAGCAAAGGAGACTCAGAACAAGTTATGTAATAGGAAAAGACCAGAATAGTGAGTTGTCTCAGAAGACAGAGAAGATGTTTCAAGGAGAAAGGAGTGATCAATTGTGTCAGTGTTTCTGATGACTTCAATAAGGTAAAGATTGTGAAATAACTATTGGGACTAGAAACATAGAGGCCATTTCCATCCTTCCAAAGAGCAGTTTTGGTAGAGGTGACAAAAACCTTGGTTCAAATAAGAAGGTGATAGGAGTCTACTGTGGGAGAAAAAAAGTGGCATGTGCAAAGTGTGGGAGGCAGGATTAGGGGCTTCTTCCCTTTGTGAGAAACATGGCTAGTTTCTGGCCATTGAAAACTTTCATTTCCTGGCTTACACAGGGTGTGTCTAAATAGACCATTCAAAGTTTAAGAACAAGGCAGAGATATGTCCAAAACAATGCTTTATTATTATTATTGTTATTGTGATATTTTCCCTATATCCTCTATTTTTTTCTTTTTCTTCCTATTATGTTTTTGAGATATATTTATATTGGTATTTACAGATCTAGTTCAACCTTTTTAACTATAGTTAACTTGTTTCTAGGTTCTTTTTTTTTCTCTTAAACAATCACATTATTTATTCATTTTTAATCTATGAATTAAAGTTTGTGTTTTTTAAACATTTCTAAACTAAAAGTTGATCGAAGCCTTACATGTGCTCTTCTAGAATTTTCCCTTCTAATAAGGCTTCTCATTCTCATGGTTAATTTAAAATGCCTTCTAGGCCTTAAAAAAAACCCCACAGTTTCTTTTTTCTTTAATTCAACTTTTATTTTAGATTCAGGGGTACATATGCAGATTTGCTACATGGGTATATTGCGTGATGCTGAGGATTGGGGAATGAATGATCCTGCCACCCAGGTAGTGAGCATAGCACCCAATAAGGTAGTTTTTCAGCCCTTTCTCTCCTTCCCCTCTCCCCGACTAGTAGCTCCAATGTCTATTGTCCCCATTTTTATGTCCATATGTGCCCAGGACAAAAGAATGCTTTAAAGAAATTAAGGTGACATCAGCTTCATTAATGACTTTAGGAGAGAGCATTTTAAGGCAATAGGGATTTTAATTTAAAAAACATCAAAAGCAAATTCAGCTTACTTGAACAATTAAATTTTTTTCTTTGGATTTTTACCCAAATGAACAGAGTTGCCGTGAAATAGTCATGAAAAATTTGGGTAGTGAAACAACAATTTTAAAGTTGTTTTTAAAGTAAATATTTACCAAAAAAAAATATGGAATTCTCAGACTTAGAATTTGTAGGTTTTATAAAATCTCAAAAATATATAGAAAACACTCATTTTTAAATTCTTGAGGAAAATATAGTTTTCTATTTATGATTTATGACAAAGATGTTTGCAAGTTCATGTAATATAAAAGTATATGTTTAACTACAGAAAAATGTTTCATGTGTGGTCTGGTGAAATTGCTGTGAATTGTTCAACATTTAAAATATATTTGTGTCGTTATTTTCATGGTTCATAAAGCACTAATGTAAAACAGATTTTTACACAGTCCTTGTACATTTGACACAGCTGTCATGGAACTAATGCAAAAATTATGCATAAGTATATGATCAATGATGTAATTATTTAATATATACATTAGTATATAATAATTCACTGCCAGAAACTGGTGAGATTATAAAACTGATTTTCCAGGATCATAATTTAGTGATTGGAATATTAGACTGCAGTCAGAAAAATCATTCTTGGTTGGCATCTTTGATCTCAGTTTCATTATGTCAGGAAAATAGTATTCACTCTCTTTTATAAGGTGGAAGGAAGGATCAAAGGCAAAAAATGATAGGTCTTCTTTTAATGTGTCATTAATATTCATTAATATATGTATATTATTTTAATTTACATTTTATATAGATAAAATATTAACTAACTTTATTGATTTTCCCAATAAAATTATTTGTACAAAGAACCCATATAAAAATGTGAGTGTGTGTGTTTCTTTTGGTTTGTTTTGTTTTTTGTGAGACGAAGTCTCACTGTCACCAGACTGGAGTGCAGTGGTGTGGTCTCAGCTCACTGCAACCTCCGCTTCCTGGATTCAAATGATTCTCCTGTCTCAGCCTACTGAGTAGCTGGGACTACAGGTGTGCACCACCACACCCAGCTAATTTTTGTATTTTCAGTAGAGACGGAATTTCACCATGTTGGCCAGGATGGTCTCGATCTCTTGACCTCATGATCTGCCCGCCTTGGCCTCCCAAAGTGCTGGGATTACAGGCGTGAGCCACCGATCCCGGCCAAGTGTGTGTGTTTTAAAGAAATCTTGAAAGGCCAGGTGTGGTCCTTTTGAGTTTGAAACTCAAACTATTGAGTTTCATATTATTATTTGAAATTCGTAGTATTATAGTAGGTGAGATTGAGCTGCTAAGTGTTTCATAAATGATCTGATTACAACCAAATTCAGAGGTCAAGTGTCATTGAGCTATAGATAGCAAGCTTCATTTTTATTAAAAAAAGAGAAACAATTGATCTTTTTTCAAGTAACTAAGAATAACAACATGTTATTTCCCTTATGTCTTGGCTGGAGCATTTTCTCCACCCTATATGTCTCGGCTTATATTCAGTAATTTTTGCCACATTTGGGCCCAGGTCTTTACCTCCGCACAAAGCTATAGTGTCTATGACTAGCTTGCTAATTCAGCACCCACATGCCTCACCTTCCCTGTGCTTGAACCCCATTCACTTGTTCTTGTTTCAGATTATCTAATTAAAAAATCAGTTTCCAATTTGCCCTGTTACACTTCTCAATACCCTTCATGTAATCTGTAGACACATTGGAAGATAATCTATCATTTTGCCCAATATAGGTGCTATTTCCCAAGAAGACTTGCATATACATCTGCTTAAAAAGTTAGGAAAAAAAATTCAACCTTTGGGAAGAAATAAAGTATAGATGGGGTGTTGGTATTAGAAGACAATTCTCTATGAGTCACTCACATTTTCTGCATGTCTTGCAAGTCTTAGAAGATAGAGGTAGCGTCTCCCTCGGTATCAAAGAGCAGATGTGTTTATTGCTCACTATAAAAGATTCAGGTCCCTGAACTGAAGGAGTCTCTCCTATAGCGCATACCACTGCATATGCAGCGGTCACCTGACTCTATTCTAATCACCCTGTGGAAATTGGGGTTCAAAGAACTTGCAAAACTTGTTGATATGTTGGCTACTTGCTGTGCCAAGTTCTTTTTTTCTCAAACTGTGGCAACGTAACTTGTTAGCTTGCATGAAGGATAAAATCTCATGCCCTTCAGAGTTTTTGACAGTTTGTAATGAAGGGATGTTGATAGAGACATTGCTTTCTGCCAAGGAAGAATGGCAAGAATTGTACTGTGCCATGCTGCAGTCTATCATGCCAAATTTAGAGTCATTCAGAGATGACGGCAGAAGTTCAAGATTTCCCTTAGATAGGCAAACTCCCCTGGAAATCATTAAATAAGGTTTTAACTGGTGTTTGGGATCTTACTGCCCTGGATTAGGCTCATAATGCTGATGAAAGTGAAATACTGTAAAATAAGACATTGACACAAAAGGACCTGGATAAATTCTTGTGTTCAGACCTGCTGTCCTACAAACTGCCCCTATCCCTTATGGTAAAATTGGTGAAAATTTGAGAGATGTTATCATGACAACATAGCAACAAAAGACTTGGATTAAGATGCACATTTTTATTTTTATATTTATTTATTTTTATTTTTCTATGTGCGTATTAGTTCCCTTTTAAACTTTTATTTTAAGTTCAGGGGTACATGTGCAGTTTTGTTGCATAGGTAAACTTGTGTCATGGGGTTTGTTGTACAGATTATTTCATCACACAGGTATTAAGCCTAGGACCCATTAATTTTTCCTGCTCCTCTCCTTCCTCTCACCCTCCACCCTCCAAAAGGCCTCAATGTGTGTTGTTCCCCTCTAGGTGTCCATGTGATCTCATCATTTAGCTCCCACTTCTAAGTGAGAGTGTGCAGTATTTAGTTTTCTGTTCCTGTTTTAGTTTGCTAAGGATGATGGTCTCCAGTTCCATCCATGTCCCTCATGATCTCATTCTTTTTTATGACTGCGTAGTATTCCATGGCATATATGTACCATGCTTTCCTTATCCAGTCTATTATTGATGGGCATTTAGGATGATTCCATGTCTTTGCTATTGTGAATAGTGCTGCAATGGACATATATGTACATGTGTCTTTATGATAGAACAATTTATATTCCTTTGGATATATACCCAGTAATGGGATTGCTGGTTCAAATGGTATTTCTGTTTTGGTATTTGAGGAATTGCCATGCTGTCTTCCACAATGGTTGTAGTAATTTACACTCCCACCAACAGTGTATAAGTGTTCCTTTTTCTCCATAACCTAACCAATATCACTTTTTGTTTTTTGTTTCTTGTTTTTTTTTTTTTTTTTTTGAGATGGAGTTTCGCTCTGTCACCCAGGCTGGAGTGCAGTGGCATGATCTTGGCTCACTGCAAGCTCCGCCTTCCGGGTTCACACCATTCTCCTGTCTCAGCCTCCCGAGTAGCTGGGACTACAGGCACCTGCCACCACGCCCGGCTAATTTTTTGTATTTTTAGTAGAGACGGGTTTCAACGTGTTAGCCAGGATGGTCTCAATCTCCTGACCTCGTGATCCATTTGCCTCGGCTTCCCAAAGTGCTGGGATTACAGGCGTGAGCCACCATGCCCAGCCACCAGCGTTACCTTTAAGAGTTACTGCTATTCAAGTCAATCCCAAGTTAACTGATGGGCATAAACCTGTAGCTCTAGACAGGAGATCATGTGAGCTATGTCTACTTAGGGAAAGCATTCTCCAAGCTGAATAAATGGAATCAGTAATGACAATCTTGCTACCTCTTATAGGGCTTTTGGTGAAATGGAAACATTACAAGTTTGGTTCATCTGTTAGCAGCCTCTATACTGCTTGAAACTGAATACAAATATGCCTTACTCACTTGTGTGGAGCCTCTTTCTCCCTCCACATCTCCTGATCTCTCACTTCTCCTTTTACCTAATCTCAGCTGCTTTAAGTAGAAAGATGATTAGTGGAGACACCAATATCTTCTCATCTCTAAAGGGATTTTTAGACAATGTGCACTTGTCTGAGTATGCTGGGGAACTTCAGAAATGAGAAGGACTCAAATTTTTATGGATTTTTTTGAGAAAGACATTCAAATCTTTATCCTAGGCTGTCCCACATGGGGAGAGGAACCCAAATTTAACTAATGGGGCCTGAGAAAGTGCTACAGTAGTGATTGGAAGCTAATGTGACATTGTATGACTTATCATTTGAGGCCAAGTCAATGTTCTATTGCTTTAGATTTAAATCTGAATGTGTAGTAGTTATAGGCTTGTATATTCGTTCCTGTTCTATAAATACCACAGAGAGTCCCTCAATCAAGAAGAAGAACCTTTGGGACTCCACAACTTAGTGATATATTGAGCTACAAGTTTCTCTGACATTATTTTAAGGACTGTAGCATCTGGCCTTGGGAGGCAGCCTTCATCCTTCGGTGTTAAAGTATACCCCTTGGGGTTTTGTATTTCTCTCCTCCATGTCACATGCTCTCAGGTAATCTCCTTTTGACAAACAGCTATTAGCTTGCCATGAAATCTAACTGAAATTGAATGCCTGGCCAGTGAAGGCCTTGTGACTTTAATCTAATAGTCTTTACTTTGGGATGGGTCAACTTGGACTCTGCCTGTAGGAAAAGCCCAGCCCATTTCTCTTGTAAAATGCAGTGAAAATAAAATAGCTAAGAACACAGTTGGCCTGGCTCCAGTATCATCTCAGCTTTATATTAAAAAGTGACAACTATTCTTTTGACAGAAGCTTTATCACTTATTCAGACTTCTAAAGTAAAGTAACCGGCTCAACAGGGCTCTCAGTTCACAGAGGTTCCCCTGAATGCCTGAGCCTCACTGACTGTTGGTTAAGCCAAACTAATACTGTTGAGTGTTTAACTGGCCTCCTCAAAAATCAACTGAAATAATTTCTGATTTTACCCTCTGTCACTTCTTCTGGTTCACTTATCTTGTAAGATTGGTCACTGAATGTGACTGTCACCTGAAAGTAGTTACTTTCCCTTAATCATTATTTGGGTATATAGTAGGTTGAATTGTGCTCCCCCAAAATTCATGTCTACCTGGGACCTCAGAATGTAATCTTACTAAGAAAAACAATCTCTGCTGATGTACTTAGCTATGGATCTTGGGGCGAATTCATCCTGGATTTGGGATTGGCCCTAAATTCAATGACTGATGTTTTCAAAAGAGAAAACACAGGGAGATTTGGACATAGAGAGACACACAGAAGTCCATGTGAATATGAAGGCAGAAATTGGACTTACGCTGCCATAAGTCAAAGAATTCCAGGAGCCACCAGAAACTTGAAGAGTCAAGGAAAGATTCTTCCTTAATACTTCAGAGAGAGCAAGTCCCTGTCTACACCTTGATTTTCTACTTCTGGCCTTCAGATCAAAGAAAGAATAAATTTCTGCTACTTTAAGCCACCAAGTGTGTGATCATTTGTTATAGCAGTCTTAGGAAACAAATACACTGGGTAATAATAAAGATGAAGGAAAGTCGTGTTCTATAGATGAATTTTGAAAATTTCGTATTTCAACCTGAGTTTTCCAGGGTGTGATGCATCTTTCTTTCCCCTAATTGCAACCCAAATTGGCCTGATTATGTACCTTTCAGGTACAACTTGGCCTGGCCAAAAGTGGGGGCATAGGGTATTCAAATTCAGTTCTGGCTCAGCCATCTGGAGTTTGCTGTTGGATTGACATGGTACTAGATCTTACAAATAATGACCACTTGGTCGAATATACCTGCTGGTAGAGTTCTATATAGAGACTCATGAGGGCCAAAGCAGGAAGCCTAATATCTCTCTGTGAATTTTATAAAAATATTCTTTGTGGCACCAGCTGCTGAAGGTGGTATCATCAAAGCCTAGGAATGGATGTGGAGAGGTGGTCATCTCTACTCAGTGCACCAATGTGGATTTGGCAGCAGATCCTCCCATCAGGACTGAGAAGCATGAGCTGGAAGTGACCTCTTCTCAGGCTTCTCCAGCAGCTCCACCCCGACTGAAGGTGAATGTGTGCTGGGGGAAGGTTTTTAAAATGCTTCTCCATTGCCTCTTCCCCTGCCCCTACATACTATTTCTTACTCCTAAGTGCCACCTACTGGGCTAAACCCGGAATTACATCATCATACAACGTTAGATTGCTACAGTATGAAATGTCTGAGAAAACCACAGCGCAAACCTATTTGCAACCAAGGAACATGTACAGAGCCTTGACACCCTGAAAGCACCCAGAAATGAAGTCAATCAATTATACACAGTACACCACCACAGTAATACCCTCAAAGGGAAAAAATCAAGAAGTTTCTTACAAACAATAGCAAAAAAAAAAAAAAAAAAAAAAAATCACCTCTCTCAAATGAGAAGGAACCAGTGCAAGAATTCCAGCAACACAAAAAGCCAGAGTGTTTCATCATCTCCAAAGGATAGTTCTCAAGCAATTCATCCTAACTGGAATGAAATGTATGAAATGACTGGTATAAAATCCACAATATGGATGGCAAATAAACTCAATGAGATCTAAGAGAAAATTAAAATCCATCACAAAGAAGGAAGAAAAATGATCCGAGATTTGAAAGACAACATAGCAATATTAAGAAAGAACGGAACAGAACTTACAGAATTGAAAAATTCACTACAGAAATTTCAAAATACAATTGGAAGCTTTAACAACACACTAAACCAAACAGAAGACAGCATTTCAGACATTGAAGGCAGATCCTTCAAATCAACCCAATCAGGCAAAACTAAAGGATGAAGAATTTAAAATTATGAACAAAGCCTTAAAGGAATATGGGATTATGTAAAGTGACCAAATCTATAACTTATTGGGATTCCTGAGAGAGAAGAGGAAAGGAAGCAATTTGAAAACATATTTGAGGATATAATTCATGACAATTTCCCCAATCTTGCTAGAGGTTGACATGTAGATACAAGAAATCCAGGAAACTCCTGTGAGATACTGTACAAAATGACTATCCCTAAGGCACATACTCATCAGACTATCAAAGGTCAATGAGAAAGAAAAAAATCTTAAAGGCAGCTAGAGAAAAGGGTCATATTACCTATAAAGAGAAACCCATCAGATTAACAGCAGATTTCTCAGTAGAACTCCTAGAAGTCAAAAGAGATAGGGGTACCATTTTTAGCAATCTTAAAAAAGGAAATTCCAACCAGGAATTTTCTATCCTTTGAAACCAAGCTTCATAAACGAAGGAAAAATAAAGTCTTTCTTAGTCAATTAATCACTAAGGGAATTCATTGCCACCAGGCCCTTTAAGAGGTTTTTAAGGGAGTTCTAAACATGGAAATGAAAGAACAATATATGTTACCACAAAAGCACACACAAAAACCTAGCCTACAGACTCTATAAAACAGCTACACAATAAAAACTCAAAGCAACTAGTAAAAAATACAAGAACGAAAGCTCACATATCACTATTAACCTTGAACATGAATTACCTAAATGGTCCACTTAAATGACATAGAGTGGCAAACTGGATAAAAAAAACAAGATCCATCCATCTCTTGTGTTCAAGAGACCCATTTTACATGTAATGACCACCACAGGCTCGAAGCAAAGGGATAGAGATAGATCTATCACACACATGGAAAACAGAAAAGAGCAGTGTCCACTTTTCTTGTATTAGATAAAATAGACTTTAAACCAACAACAGTAAAAAAGAACACAATAAGGCATTACATAATGATAAAATGTTCAATTCAACAAGAAGACTTAATTATCCTAAATATATATACACCCAAATTTGGAGAGCCTAGACTTCTAAGACAATGACTTCCAGACCTAAGGAAAGACTTAGACAGCTACACAATAATAGTGGGGAACTTCAAAACCTCACTGACAGCATTAGACAGATCATTGAGGCAGAAAACTAACAAAGAAATTCTGAACTTAAATTCAAGACTTGACCAATTGGATCTAATAGAAATCTACAGAACATCCCACCCAACAACCACAAAATACATATTATTCTTATCTGCACATGGAACATACGTTAAGATTACCACCTGCTCAGTCATAAAAAGCAAGTCTTAATAAATTTTAAAATACTGAAATCATAACAACCATCTTGTAAGACCACAGGGAATCAAGATAGAAATCAAGACCAAGAGTAGCTCTTGCAGCCACACAAATACATGGAAACTAAACAAGTTGTTTCTGAGTGACTTTTTGGTAAACAACAAAATTAAGGCAGAAATATAAAAATTCTTTGAATCTAATAAAAATAGAGACAAAACATACCAACAATCCCTGGAATGCAGCAAAAGCAGTGGTAAGAGGAAAGCTTATAGTGCTGAAATGCCTACATCAAAAGATAGAAACATCTCAAATTAACAAGCTAACCTCACATCTAAAGAAAGTAGGAAAACAAGAGCAAACTAACCCCAAAGCTAGCAGAAGAAAAGAAATAACTAAAATCAGAGCAGAACTAAATGCAATTCAGACCAATAGAATTATACAAAGATTCAATAAAATAAAAAGTTGGTTTTTTGAAAGGATAAACAAGATTGATAGACCACCAGCTGGATTTACAAAGAAAAAAAGATAGGAGATTCAAATCAGCACAATCAGAAATGACAAATGTGATATCACAACCAATCACATAGAAATACAAAAGATCCTCAGAGACTATTATGAACATGTTTACGCACACAAACTAGAAATTCTAGAGGAAATGGATAAATTCCTGGAAACATACCACTTTGTAAGATAAAACCAAGAAGAAAATTAAATTCTGAACAGACAAATAACTATTAATGAAGTTGAATTGGTAATAAATAACCTACCTACCAAAATAGCCCTGGACCATGTGGATTAACGGCCAAATTCTACCAGATATACAAGGGAGAACTGTAACCAGTCCTACTGAAACTAGGATAAAGGGGAAGGAACTTCTCCCAAACTCATTCTGTGAAACCAGTATCATCCTGATACCAAAATCTGGCAGAGACACAACAAAAAGGAAAACTATAGGCCAATCCCCTGATGAACACAGATGCAAATATCCTCAACAAAATACTAGCAAACTTAATCTAGCAACACATCAAAAACTCAAATCATCACAAGCCAGCTTTATTTCTGGGATGCAGAATCTAATAGTCTTTACTTTGGGTAAAGCCTTTGGGTAAAGACTAGAGTTTAACATAGGCAAATCAGAAAATACAATTCACCATATAAATCAAATTAAAAACTAAAACCATGTAATCATTCAATAGATGCAAAAAAGCATTTGACAAAGCCAAAATCCTTTCATAATAAAAACCTTCAACAAACTAAGCATTGAAGAAAGAAATCTAAAAATAATAAGAACCGTCTATGAAAAACCCACAGCCAACATCACACTGAATGGACAAAACCTGGCAGCATTCTCCATAAGTACTAAAACAAGACAAGATTTTCCACTCTCATTACATAATGCTATTGAACTTAGTACCGAAGAGCTAAGCCAAAACCATCAGGCAGGCAATACAAATAAAAGGCATCTACATACTAAAAGAGGAAATCAAATTATCTCTCTCGCTGACAGTATGATTCTTTATCCATAAAACTCTAAAGATTCTGCCAAAAGACTCCCAGCTCTGATAAACGAATTCAGCAATGTCTCAGGATACAAACTCAATGGATGAAAATCAGTAGCATCTCTATACAACAATAATGTTCAAGCTGAGAACGAAATCAAGAGCACAAACCCACTTAGAATAGCCACAAACAAAAATAAAATACCTAGGATTACATTTAACCCAGGAGGTGAAAGACTTCTACAATGAGGAGTAAAACATACTGGTGAATATATTATAGATCATACAAACAAATGGAAAAGCATTCTATGCTTATGGATTGGATGATTCAATATTGTTAAAATGTCCAAACTGCTCAAAGCAAGCTACAGATTCAATGCTTTTCCTGTACCTAGCACAAAAATAGACACAACAGAGACCATTGAAGTAAAGCTACATGTTGACCTGGAATGGTGGCTCACGCCTGTAATCCCGGCACTTTGGGAGGCCAAGGCGAGAAGATCACGTGAGGTCAGGAGTATGAGACTAGCCTGGCCAACATAGTGAAACCCTGTCTCCACTAAAAATATAAAAATTAGCCAGACATGGTGGTGAGTGCCTGTAATCTCTGCTGCTCAGGAGGCTGAGGTAGGAGAATTGCTTGAACCTGGGAGGTGGAGGTTGCAATGAGCCAAGATCGTGCCATTGCACTCCAGTTTGGGAGAGAAGAGTAAAACTCCATCTCAAAATAAAATAAAATAAAATAAAGCCACACATCTACAACCAACTGATCACCAACACAGTTGACAAGAATAAACAATGGGCAAATAAATGGTCCTGGGAAATCTGACTAACCATATGCAGAGAATAAAACCAGACCCTTACCTCTCATTATATATACAACAATTAGCTCAAGATGAATTAAAGACTTAAATGTAAGACTTCAACCTACAAATTCCTAGAAGAAAACCTAGGAAATACTCTTTTAGACATTGAACTAGGCAAAGAATTTATAACTAAGACCTCAAAAGCAAATGCAACAAATAAAAAAATTGACAGGACCTAATTTAATTAAAGAGCTTCTGCATAGCGAAATAAACTATCAATGGAATAAACAGACCACCTACAGTATGGGAGAAAATATTTGCAAAATATGCATCCAACAAATGATTAATATACAGAATATATGGGGAACTGAAAAAAAAATCAGCAAGAAAAGACAAATAACCCCTCTAAAAAGTCGGCAAAGGACATAAACAGACACTTCTCAAAAGAAGATATACAAGTAGGCAATAAATAAAAGAAAAAATGCTCAACATTATTAATCATCAGAGTACAAATCAAAACCGTAATAAGATACCATATCACAATAGTCAAAATGGCTGTTATTAAAAAGTAAAAAAATAACTGATGGCAAGGTTGTGGAGAAAAGGGAATGCTTATACACAGTTGGTGGGAATGCAAGTTATTTTGGCGTCTGTGAAAAGGAGTTTGGAGATTTATCATTGAGCTCAATAACCCTATTACTGTATTGAACTACCATTCAACCCAACAATCCCATTACTGGATATATACTGAAGGGAAAATAAGTCATCCTACCAAAAAGACATCTGCACTTGTATGTTTATGACACCATTATTTATAACAACAAAGACATAGAATTAACCCAGGTGTCCATCAACAGTTGATTGGATAAAGAAAATATGGTACATATGCACCATGGAATACTATGCAGCCATAATAATGAAGGAAATCTTGTCCTCTGCAGTAACATGGATGCAACTGTAGGTCATTATCCTAGGTGAGTTAATGCAAAAACAGAAAATCAAATACCATATGTTCTCACTTATAAATGGAAGCTAAACATTGGGTTCTCATGGAGACAAAGATAGAAACAATGAACACTGGGTATTCTAAAATGGGGAAAGGGGAGAAGGAAATAAGAGTTGAAAAACTACCTATCAGGTACTTTGTTCACTACTTGGCTGATGGGATTACTAGAAGCCAAAACCTCAGCATCATGCAATATACTCATATAACAAATCTGCACATGTACCTCCTAAATCTAAAATTAAATTAAAAATAAGAAAAAGAATTGTGACAATATATACCCAAAGCATAATACTGAAAACAATCCAGTCTGTATTTTATCAGTGACTTGTACTAAACTTAAAACTGTAAACTTTTGTATGAATACAACTGATTAAGAAAATAAAATTTTAAAAAATGCTGTTGCCTTTCGTGTACCAGACTCTCATAGATGAAAGGCCTAGGTGTGATTAAAAAATGTTTTTTTAAAAAAGGTAAAGTTATAGCGACTGGAATGAGACACATCAATTTTGTGGCAGTGAAGGGAAAACAATGACTTTGGCATGGGAAAGAAATTACTCAGACCACAGAAAATACTGGAAAGGGAAGGATATTAATGATCTTTTTTTCTTTCAGAATCTTCCCTATAGCCTTTCTCATGAATGAGAAATAACTTGGGTGGCTTTTCCAAACTGTTGCAATTAAATTTAGCATATTGGTGAATCTTCTGTCCCCTGCTACATAGCTTTGACTACAATTTGACAATCATTCCCCTTAATATTACTAAGAAATTTATTGGAAATAACAGAGGATGGTCTGAGCTCCTGCATCTTCCATGGAAAACATCTGTCACCACCTCCAGATGTCTGTATCAACTCCACTCCTGGAGCTGCTGCTCGTTCTATGGAGCACACAAATCCCACCCAGCTGTGGTATAAGACAAGACACCAAGGACTTACTTCCCTCACTTAGTGTCTCCAAAACCAAAGGACTCAACTCAGTTTTTGAACTGAACTGGGAACCCTAAGATCCATTATGTGGATATGAGAACAATTTGGAAGCACTATTAATATGTGCTACCCCAACTGAGGGCTCAATTATTGCAAACAACCTTTTCTTTCTAGGGTCACCACATGTGTCTCTGGGACTGAACATTTTGTGTGGATTCTGGGCATTTATTTGCTTCCCTCCTGAAAACACAGCTACTTGTTCCTCTGAGGCAGACATCTGAGACTGTCTGGAGTTTAAGGAATACCATCAGTAGATCATGTAGTTCTCAGATGATGTGGAGTTCTTTCCAATATGAAGCTACTGTTGCTTGCTCTGGGGAGCTTCCTGGATGAATCACTGAGTCATTAATTACATGGCCCCTGTTGGCAGTTATCCCTGTGATACACATCATTTATATAGGAAAGCATTGTGAGAAAGTTTTCCCTAACATTAGCTAAAGCCCTGGAAGGCATACAGTTTAGCCTCCTCTCACTGTCCAGGATTGCTATAGATGATAGAACTATCCTTACATGCCATTGTGGAGTCTACAATCACCAAGTGGAAAGGTCAATACAGAAAGTTAAAGAGAAAGCCAGCTCGCTTTCTATTTTGGGATGAATTATGTTTCCCTAAAATCCATATGTTGAAGTCCTAACACCTAGTACCTCAGAATGTACCTGTATTTGGAGATGAGGTCTTTAAAGAGGCGATTAAGTTAAATAAGATCATTATGGTGCACCTTAATGCAGTATGACTGTGGTCTTTATAAATCAAGGAGATTAGGACACAAACATACACAGAAGAAAGACCATGTGAAGACAGCCATCTATAAGCTAAGGAGAAAGGTTCTCAGAAGAAACTAACCTTTTTGACATTTTGATCTTGAACTTAAGTTAAAGTGATGCTATTACGGTGTGGCCCTGATCCTATATGACTGGTGTCCTTATAAGAAGACGAAGAAACACAAAGGCTGCATGAGCATAGAGGAAAGACTATGTGAAAATACAGTAAGAAAACAGCCATCTGGGAGAAAAAGAGTGAGGCCCCAGAAGAAACAAAACCTGCTGACACTTTGGTCTTCAACTTTCAGCCTCCAGAACTGTGAGAAAAATATATTTCTGTTGTTGAAGCCACCTAGTATGTGGTTACTTTGTTATGGCAGCCCTAGCAGTGTAAAACACTTTCTAAGGTAGACCTGAAGCATTTGTGCCATCTATGAAGCTATTTGAGTCCAGAACTCTAGGGGCCTGGTTGAGGTCAGTACTGCTAGTTGCTCTCATCCTGTGATAGTAATGTTAATTAAATGTTGCATGGGACAAATTGAATGGATTTGGTTTGAGGCTCTGTGAGTCAAGTTAATCAAAGTGGCTGATGGAATCGTGAAATGGTGTACTCATGAAAAAATTCACCAGAAGTCAAGATGATGTAAAAGTGAGGAGTGAATTTTGTTGGGACACAATAAGGTTGCCTCATGTTTTTTGGCATCTTGTGAGCACACAGTGACTGGCTATTCTGAATTACCTTTACAAGGATGTTTGTATAGGAATAGCCTTGGGAGATAGAAAGATTATCTCCCTTTGGAGCAAAGGGCCGGCATACTTATTGCTCATAATAAAAGATTTGAGTTCCCTAAGCTCAGGGTCTCTCTCCTGTATTGTAACACACATTGCATGTAGATGTTATTCAGCAATCATGTGGCAGTCGGGCAAGTGGAACTCCAGGAACTATGACAAAATATGACACAATTTCTTATTGAAAAGAAAAATAGAAAATAACTGAAATCTATTTCAAATAACCCATTGTTCAGCTGGGGGCCACACTCTGTTTTGATATCTGAGTGTATTAGACTGTTTTTACACTGCTGTAAAGAATACCCGAGACTGGGTAATTTATAAAATAAAAAGGGGTTTATAATTCACTCACAGTTCTGCTTGGCTGGGAAGGCCTTAGGAAACTTACAATCATGGCGAAAGGGGAAGCAAGGCACCTTCTTCACAAAACAGCAGGAGAGAGGGAGAGCATGTAGGGGGAAGAGTCCCTTATAAAACCATTAGATCTCGTGAAAACTCACTCACTGTCATGAGAACAGCATGAGGGAACCGCCCCTATGATCTAATCACTTCCTACCAGGTCCCTCCCTCAACACATGGAGATTACAATTCAAGATGAGATTTGGGTGGGGACACAAAGCCAAACCATATCACTGAGAAAATTTGTTATAAATATCCTTAATTCTACCTTCCCTTTCTGCATATTTCTAGGTCAATTGACATGGATGCCTTGTGACTCCTGCATAACTAGATTCATTCTCTGAATGTGTACTTTATTTTGATTATGAAGCGGTTTTTCAGGAATAAACAAGTTTCCCAAGCTCAAAAAATATGTATACTTTACCTACATGCAGTTTTTTTATGTCAGTTAATACCTCAATAAAACTGTGTAAGGAAAAGGAACACACATAATTTTGGATTTATGACTACCTTGTTGGACCACACATTGAAAAACCTACTCACCGGTCCCTAGGTCTTCAATGAAGTCAAATATATAAAAAATAATCTATATAAAGAAATGCTTTTTCCTTTGTAATTTTTTGACTAAAGGATGGGATAAATATGACATATAGAAGAGCACAGCAGACTCAGAATGAACGAGGTCACCCAGAGTCCAGAAGATCACACTTGACTTTGTAGCCATTTTTATAATACTGCGTATGTTATATCTACATGTGGTTAAGAACCCCTAAATACATTGTTGTTATTTTTGCTTTGAGTATTTGATTATCTTTTTAGAAAAGACTAAAAAGAAATGAAAAGTATTTTATATTTGCCCACATTTTTACCATTTCTAGTGGTCTGTATTCCTCTCTGTACATCCAGATTTTTATCTGTTACCATCCTACTTTTGCATGAAGCCCTCATACATGTATGTGTAAAATGTTGCAGTGAAGGTCTACTGTTAAGCTTTTGTATATCTGCGAAAGTCTTTATTTCATAATTTTTGAAAATTATTTTCACTAAGTAGAGAATTCTAGTTACCTTAAAAAAAGAAAAACTTTCAGGGCTTTAAAGAAATTGCTCTACTGTTTTCTGGCTTGTCTTGTTCTGACATGAAATCTTTGGTTATTTGTTCCTCTGTGAATCTCATATATATATTTTTCCCTCTGGCTGCTCTTTAAGATTTCGTTTTAGATGTTTATAAGCAATTTGATTTTGATGTGCCTTGGGGTAGTTTTTTTAAATTTTGTATTTGAGATGTATTGGGCTTCTCAAGATCTATGGATTTATTGCTTTTATTTAATTTCAAAAATTTTAGGCCATTACCTCTTCATATATATATTTTCTGTTCTATCTCCACCCTCCCTGCCTTCTTTTGGGTACTTAAATTACATGTAAATTAGCCTACTTGATGTTATCCTGCAGTTTACTGGCTCTTTGCATTTTTTTCTTCAGTCCTTTTTTCTCTCTGTTTTTCATTTTGGATAGTTCATATTGCTATTTTTTAAAATTCACTAATTATTTTTTCTGTGGTGTCTGATCTGCAGTTCACCCAATGCAGTGTATTTTTTCTTTTAGATATTATCTTTCTTTCTTTATAAGTTTGATTTTTGTATTTTTAGAAAAATATCTTCTCATATCTCTACTCAACATACTCTAGCTTTACTTTTTCTCTATGGAAAAGCTTCAATAACTGTTTTAATGTCCTAATCTATCATCTATGTATCATCTCTGTTATTTTTGAGTGTGCGTTTATTGACAGATTTTTTTTTTTCCTCATTAAGTGTTGTATTTTACTGATTCTTTGCATAGCTGGTAATTTTCAGTTGGATAGCAGACACTTGAGAATTTTACCTTGTTGGATGTTTTGAGCTTTGATCTGGGATGTAGCTAAGTCACATAGAAAAAGTTTAATCTTTTTGAGGCTTGTTTTCCTCCTCCTCCTTCTCCTCTTCCTTTTCTTTTTCTTTCAGGTGGGACACGGAGCAACCTTTAGTCTAAAGCTAATTTTACTGCACCATGTAGATGATCTACCTGACACCCTGTGAATTACAAGTTTTTTCCAATCTGACTACGGGCAGTCCCTGACTTACCATAGTTCAGCTTTACGATGGCGTGAAACTGGCACAACTCCAATGTATTGTACGGTACTCCACAAATTACATAAAATATTCAAAACTTCGCTATAAAATAGGTTCTGTGTTAGATGATTTGCTCAACTGTGAGCCAATGTAAGTGTTTTCAGCACATGTAAGGTAGGCTAGACTAAGCTATAATGTTTGATCGGTTAGGTATATTAAATGCATTTCTAATCAAAATATTTTCTGGCTTGCAATTGGTTTATCAGACATAACCCTATTGTAAATCAAGGAGAATTTGCAGTGAGAATGCGATAATATAATCATTCCCGGACCTGTTTGAGGTCTAGGAATTGTTTCTTTTAGTGTTTCTTTGCCTGGCCTTGGGTGGTTTTCTTATACAAATATGCTCATCAGAGAGTCATTGGAGATCTCTCTCTGTGCAGCTCTCTCTTCTTCTGTCCTCTACCTTATAAATGTTGGCTTGGATTTGCTGGTCTTCCAACTTTGTCTCTTCCTCCTAGGGTTACCTTTGGGATCTACCAAGATGCCCCCTGACTAGGCTGCCACACTCTCTGGAGGTAATAGCTAGGGTAATTACAGGAATGATTCAATCACTTCTTTTTTAGGAATCACTGTCCTGCACTGCATTTTTTTTTTTGTAAAAATATTTTGTCGGTCCGGGCGCGTTGACTCACGCCTGTAATCCCAGCACTTTGAGAAGCCGAGGTGGGCGGATGATGAGGAGATCGAGACGATTCTGGCTAACACGGTGAAACCCCGTCTCTATTAAAAATTCAAAAACTTATCCAGGCTTGGTGGCGGGCGCCTGTAGTCCCAGCTACTCTGCAGGCTGAGGCATGAGAATCACTTGAACCCGGGAGGCAGAGGTTGCAGTGAGACGAGATCGTGCCACTGCACTCCAGGCTGGGCAACAGATCGAGACTCCGCCTTAAAAAAAAAAAAAAAGTTGTCCAGTTTTTTAGTTGTTGCTGGCAGGAGGAGGGTAAATCTGGTTCCTATTAATCTATTTTGGCCACAGGAAGTAATTAAACCACTTAAAAACTTGTATTACACATTTATTTTTTCTTCAAAAGTTGCTTTCTGGCTCTCTTGCCACTGAAGGTCCTTTACCCTCCCCCACTTCTCTCAGTGCAGCCCGTTTCTGCTCTTCTCTTTCTTTCCAAAGCCCTTTCCTTTAGCTTTGACACAGCAATTGCTCCTTTTCTCTAAATCCTCCATTCTAACTGATCTTCAAATTTCCTGCTCTACTCCCGCCAACAGGTAGTTTCCAAAGATAGCTCTTTTTCTAAGAATTATTGGGATAACTATTTTTAAAAAGTTCCAATTCATAAGCCTTAAACATTTAACCACCCTCCCATTCTCTCTTGCTTTTTAAAAAAATGTGGGAGTAGGAAATAGAGATGCATTTAAACATATGGAGAAGCCCAAGAATGAAGGTACAGTGGAGTTGCTTGACCATGTTCCTGTTTAAATAGAACCTCTTCATGAATGCATAAATACCATCTCTATTTTGTGTTAAAAAAGACCTTTTCCCTACAACTACCGCTTTTCTCCGTGGGAACAGAAACTCGCTATGCAATCTCTCAGCTTAAAAAGGGCCCTCCCTTTTGCCACATGCTTTCTCAGGTTACTGCTCTATTTTGCTGCTCCTCTTTGTATCAAAACTCCATGCAACAATACTCCCCCAAACTCACTCCCCGAAACTCGCCGTCCCACTTCTCCTTCCGTTGTCTTTTTTGGCTTACCCTAATCACTTAAAAACAAAAACAAAGGGCAAAACCAACACACACACATAAAACAAGAACCACAAATTAAATAAGCAACTGTTCTTTTTCACCATCTCTCCCTCTGTTATGGGTTGAATTGTGCCTGTCAAAATTCACATGTCAAAGTCCTAACTCCTGGTACCTCAGAATATGACTGTATATTTGGAGAGTGTAATGAAATTAAAGACAGTTGTGAGGCTGGGCCCTAATTCAATCTAACTGATGTTTTTATAAGAATAGGAGATTCGTACCCAGACACACACAGATGAAGCACCATAGGAAAATGTGTACCTACAAGCCCAGGAGAGAGGCCTCTGAAGACACCAATGCTGCTGACACATTGATCTCGAGATTGTAGCCTAAGGAATTGTGAGAAAGCAAATTTCTGTTGTTTAAGCCACCCAGTTTGTGGTACATTGTTACGGCAGCCCTAGCAACAAATACTTTCTCCCTCACACTGCTCAAAGGACACTGCCTTCTGGGAACATACCAACCACATTTCTGCCCAGGTCCTTACTATTCCCTTTCCCTGGAATGTTCTGCTTTCAGATACCCATGTAACTTACTCATTTTATTCAGGTTCCTTCTCGAGTGTCACCTGTCAGAGAGGACTCCCTTAACCCTCACACCACAAACACTCTTTGTGTCTTTGTATTTTCTCTCACTTTTAATTTTCTCCTACCACACACACAGATACATATGTGTGTTTATATGTGTGTATATCACACATATACACATATATATGTAATACAATATATGTGTCTGTATTTTTTCCCTTTTTTCTCTATTTCTTTTCCCTAGAATGTAATTTCCACTACAACAGGGACTCCCTTTTGCTCACAGGTGTTCATCTGGTGCCTAGAAGAGTTCCTTGCTTATAGTTGATAGCCAATAACATTTACTGAGTGTTGAATGAATGAATGAATGAATATGCTAGGCATGACATTTGTCTTACATAAAGGAAACTGAGATATATAAGGATAATACTGATACTTTCCCTCACCACTCACATATGTATGTCAGAAAGTTGATTGTAATCAATATTCTGATATTTCATCTGGTTAAGATGAAAATGCTATGTGTTATTTGGTTCTACTCTTTTATGATTTGGAGGAATTATTAATAATATCAGTGTGTCTGGTCAAAAAAAGAGGGAACACATGAAAAGAAAGCAAGCAAGAGAAATATTTAGATTCTAAACTCACTCTGTTAGTTTCTTTGTTTCTTCAATCATTATGCCCCTTGTCCAATCTCACCTACAATAAATTTGGAAAATCACAGTTTTCATAAAGAAACTCATAGAAGCAGATGATTTATGAATGTGAATTAGATTAAAAATGTTTAATACCTCTGAGGAAATGACCAAACCATTAGATGGTTATTAATATTACTATAGTTCAAACTTACATTAATGACCAATTTTTAGAACCTTAAAATCTCAGATTCTATGTTCTTTCAACTCAACAAAGTCATGTAGTTTAGAATCATTCATCTTAAATTATTTTAAACCATATTCAATAAGAATATGTGTTTCATAGCACTGATATCGCTCATTTAGAGTTTATTAATTCCCCTCCTCTTTTTATAATTGCTCATTTAAAAACTCTTCATATAACCGAAAACCAAACACTGCATGTTCTTACTTGTAGGTGGGAGTGGATCAACGAGAACACATGGACGCAGGGCGGGGAACATCACACACTGGGGCCTATCGTGGGGTGAGCGGCTGGGGGAAGGATAGCATTAGGAGAAAATACCTAATGTAAGTGATGAGTTGATGGGTGCAGCACACCAACATGGCATATATATATATACACACACCTGTGTAACAAAGACTACATGTTGTGCACATGTACCCTAGAACTCAAAGTATGATAATAATAATAATAATAAAACTCTTCATATAAACCCCGGAGTCAATAAAGACTCTTTAGGGGCAATGCAACAGTACCTTGCCCAGAGTTGACAGGCAAAGAGACATAATCTTATCAAACTTAATATGTGTGGAGCACTTACACAGGCTGTCACCCTTAATCTTCATGAAAACAGGTAAAATAAATATGACCACCCCTATTTTACTGATAAGAAATGGATATTAATTGGATTTACTGAGTTGCACAGAGTCACACAGCTAGAAAAAACAAGCCCTATTTTTCTATACAGAATTCATAAACAAGTACTGCTTTTATTTTGCAATGGGTGCTATAAAAATATTTTTCTAAGGGTACAAAGTTTCAGTTGGACAAAAGAAATATGTTTTCTGAGATCTATGACACAGCATGGTGACTATAGCTAATAATAATGTATACTTCAAAATTGCTTAGAACAGATTTCAAATGGTTTTAACATGCAAAATAATTATTCTTAAAATGCAGCTTTTGCTCATGGCCATCTACACTTTATTTTTTCAGAAATAATGGTGAAAAACAAATCTGCATATAATAATTATTTTATATTATCTGCGTTTCTTTTCCCACTAAATTACAACTCAAAGATTTTTGTTAAACACACTGAACCAAGAACAAAGCATAATTAATAAAATAACAGAAAAGGGAGTTTTTAAATGTAAAATAACATTTTAGAGTTGATAAGAAAAGGCTTATTAGACTAAATGGCGGTTCTCATAATTCACTTATTAAATAATTTATTTGAACTTAAAGCTGTTGGATACATCTTCTGCAATGTCCCTTGGAGATCATCTAATTTTTCAATACTTGACAATTGAGAGTTGCAGTCTGCTGCAGATAGTCTTGTCATTTAACCACTTTCACACATCTTACTGTGTTCTCTTCTCTATAACTCTCTCACAGGGCTCTTCCCCAGCATTGTCTGTTATCCTAGAGCTCACAGCAAGCTCAACAGCTACCTGAGGTCATCTTCAATCATTAAGCAGGGTTTGCAATGTTATCTTTTTGTTGTTTTATAAATGAAAGTATAAGAAAAAAAAACCCTTTGTAAAAAATACATTCTCTTTTCTGCAGTGGTCTAAATTCTATAGAGTATCACTCAATTTTGTCATAAACCACTTGTTTCATATTGTACTATGTAATATTTTATTAATATTATATAATCCACTGGAGTGCACTTATTTTTAAAATACCGTTTGTATTCTTTTAGGTGTCGCCCTCCAATTTTTATTTTTTTGTGTGTCTCCAGGGCTCTGCAGACACTTTCACCTTTCATTAGTAGTTAATTTCAAAATGCAATTAAAAAGAATTCCATTGAGAATAGCAGGCAATAACTGGCTTCTCTGCTTCTCTGTGTTCAATCCTTATTAAAGAGCAGGAAAGATGATTTTTAACTAAGAATTTTTAGAATAGAAGACAAAGAGAGGATCTTTGGGTACATTTTTGAATATTTTGGCATGAATATAGTATATGAATGGATAAATAAATTATGCCTCTGCATTTGTCTTTTAAGTTGTTTTGAGCAATAATTATTAATGCAATCAAAATGAAAATTTTGATCCCTGGATTCTTTAAAAATAAAAACATATATCATACTTTGTGTTCTCCTAGTTAACAAAATACTAGATTATTTTACTCTGTGTTTAAACCTGAGCATTGAGTGGTGTGCATAGAACCTGGCTCCATTAGATTAAGTACCCTGTACACCAAAGGATTCAGGAGGCTTTGACAAAAAATGCAGGACACTTCTTTAAAGCACTCCACAAACTATACATGAGAGTTATTTCTGCAACTTCAGAATGTTTATGGCATAGTCCAGAGTATCAATATATGGCAACTTCTAATTACCAACATTTCAATTTTATAAGAGCAAATTATCCTGGTGAGGCATGATGTAGAACATTTTTGAAAAGGATGAAAGTCTTTATGAGCATGTAAAACAACATTCCCAGAAAGCTGCTGATGGCCTTATGGATAATAAAAGGGAAATCTAATGCCAGATGAATCCTGACTCTTAACAGTTGACCAAACATCGTGTAGAGATGGTAGATCGTCATTGTCAACCAAAATTTTCTGCTCGATGATTCTGTGGTGAAAATTTCACCACATTTATGGCCTGGAATATGGTTTATTATTTGTAAACTTCAATCCAGCAATAATAGTAACAGGATTCCATAAATATAAACTTTAACACTGACAGTGTACAAGTTTTTAAGGTTTTTCAACAAATATTTTATGGCAATTATACTTTTAACAATTATATTATTTTAACTGTAGCAACTCAACTTTTAAATCTTTATCCTTAAAATTTCTGCACTATCATTTTAGTTTCAGGTAGAGATGGTAACTCTGCATCAATTCATTTACCTGCTACTTCAGTTTTACATTCTCTCCTTGCCCACTCTTTTTAATGTTCATTCAACATTTAAGGTACACTATGGGTCAAGAATAATGGCGTCACATATATTATGTTATTAAATGGCTTCAATTTTCACAACAATAACTAACCCTTATAAAGGTATTGGAAGTAAACAAATCATCAAGGGTGACATTAAAACAAGAAGGAAGACAGCACATACATTTTAAATAAACAAACTTAGATTGTGAACATGAAGGGAGCTTTGAATTTCCATAAGAAAACAAAGAAGACAATATTTTTACAGAAAGAAAAGCAAGAACTAAGAATTCTTAGCATTGAAAAATTCTAATCACATTGCTCTCTCTGTGATTTTAAAGCTATAAAGCAAGAACCTGTTAAATGTTACTACAGGATCTGATTAAAAACTGACACAGGCCATAGGCATTTGATGGCTGGCAACCACACTGCTCTTAATTTTGTTTCTCCCTGAAGAATGTATGAGGAGGAAACCTTGTTGAATGAAATCTAGGCCAAGCAAACATATGGCAGTGGGATTTCTTTTGGATGAGGTAATTTTAAACTGAGATTTCTCAGGGAAGAATTTTTTCCTGCAGACTTTTATAACAGTATCCTTTAAATCTGGTCATGAAAAACTGGAGAAAATTATCCTGTAAAACCTGAGAATATGCTCAATTCTGTTCTCTGAAATCAATTCTGGGAAGATATTCATATGATTTTGGAATAGCAAACAGATTTGTCTGGTGGAATTTTGCCAGGAAAACAAAGTAATGTAGACATGTTGTGCCTTACTGTAGAAACACAAAGCATTCCTCTCTGCTAATGATTTACAAACAGGAAAATGAGGCATCTTTGCAATGATCACCTTCCCTTTATGCTGAAGTATCATTTTGTTTACATCACTGCATATGTGTTCACATCAGTTCAAATGTTGTCATTGTATATTAGTAGGCATGTGGTTATAATCCTATTTGAAAAAATAAAATGCCAATATATCACATAGCAATAAGCATTTTAGCTATTACTTAAATCTAACCAAAATCTCACATTAATATTAGTTTGATAAAATGAATAGGCTAAATTTCATTAAACGAACAAGACTGTTTCAATTGCTTAATTCTCTATCTATTTAATACTTAGACATTGTTATCATAGTAGGTAACTTTAGCGATAACAAGGACCAGACAACGGCCCCTTTCACGAAGATAGCCATTGTGTTCACTTTATATTATTAAATATAAAATTGCTTCCATTATGTTATTTATTCTTTAAAGCAGTCCCATAATGTATGCATTATACCATTTTACATATGAGGACACTGAAGTATAGAGAGGTTAAGCAATGTGCCCAGAGTCACACAGAAGACAATCAGCAGAGCTAGGATTCAAACTCAAACTTTAAATATGTTAAAGCAATAGGAGAAGACTTGTTGAAGAAAGTGATGCATGTTTTGCAAACTACTTAGTTATGATTCAACGGGAAGAATTTCTGATATGTGGAATAATGTGGGCAAAGAGCAACAATAGAGCTGAAGATGTGCAGGAAACAAATGTGTATGGGCAGCCTGAAATGATAAAACATAAAGGGTGTAAAAAAATCTACATAACCCAAGCAATAAAAATATTGTCTTATAACAAAAAATTAATTAGTATCAAACTGCAGCACAGTTCCTTGGAAAAAATATCTCTAAAGTTTTGAGGGAAATATATTACATGAGAGGGTGACCAAGCTATTATTTATGTGTGAAGGCAATTGAAAGACAGTCTTAGGACTATGAGGAATGAGAAAAAAATTACAACTCCCATAATCATCCTGGGAAAAAAAAAAAAAAAAAAAAACCTTGAAAAATTATGCCAACTGAGAAATAAATCAGAACAGTCAAGATTGAAGAAGGGGAAGTATAATAAAAAGAAATGGGCAATAAAATCAGTGAAACTTAAAGTTATTGTCTAAAAGTTGTGGCTACTATTACTAAATAATGCAGCTGTTGATATAGTTTTGCTGTGTCCCCACCCAAATCTCATCTTGAATTGTAGCTCCCATAATCCTCAAGTGTTGTGGAAGGGACCCGGTGGGAGGTAACTGAATCATGGGAGCAGGTTTTTCCCACGCTGTTTTCATGATAGTAAGTCTCACAAGATCTGATGGTTTTATAAAGGGATATTCCCTTATACACACTTTCTTGCTGTCACCATGTAAGATGTGACTTTGCTCCTCCTTTATCTTCCACCATGATTGTGAGGCATCCTCAGTCATGTGGTACTGTGAGTCTATTAAACCTCTTTTTCTTTATAAATTACCCAGTCTCTGGTGTTTCTCATGGGAGTATGAAAATAGACCAATACAGTTGTCAAATGGTTCATAAAAGTAACGGCACATATTGTAAAGTAGTAGCAAAATATGGAATTAAGTTTTGGATTTTTCCAACAACAACAGCAAAAAGAAAGTATGAGAGAGGCAACTGGGTATAAAATGAAGTTTTTATGTTAAAATGAGGGAATGAGTAGTAATTGTTTTTTGATTTATAATGCTCAAAAAGTATATGTTCACATTTTAGAAAGTGTGTAGATAACTATTAATAGAGTTAAAAAGAAGACATAGAACATCTGAGTCTTTAGAAAAAAACCAAGAGCTAAGAAACCATGCTCAATACATGAAAATAAAAACAAAAAGAGAAATATAAGAAAATATACAATAATATTACAAATAAAGTTTTCAGTTTTTATTATAAATATGATTGAGTTCAAAGTCTTATTAAAAGAAGAGACTCAGTTTAAAGAAATAAATTATAAAATAATTCAATGACATTCTGCTTATGATACACACGATAAAATATTAAACTAAGAAGAAGGCTAAAATAAACATTGCAAATATTATCCAGGCATTGAAAGCACAAAAAAAAAAATCAAGAACAACAATATTAATAACAGATGATATAAAAATTCAAGACAAAAAGGCTTAAAATAGCAAAAATAATTGCTTATATTTGCAATGTCCAACTTACAGTTAAAATACATAGATAATGAATATTCATGCTCTAAATAACATAATTTCAAAGTCTGCAAAGCAAAAATTGTTAGAAGTATGGAATAGTAAAAGAGGATATGTTACAAGCAAGGAAAGATTTTTAATCTGATCATTTTCATGTCAAGTAGACAAAATACGTATGTAAATAGTTTAAATAAACCTGCAAATAAATTTCATATTGAAATTATTCTTCCCCAAGAGTCTCCTCAGCTACTGATTACCAACTGTTTTTTCCTCCAACACCGTCTCCTGCTCGTCCTCTGAATCTCATTTTCTTGATGTCTAGACCACCCTAACATAATACAGAGTTATATCCAGGCTTCTGTATTTGTTCAGGACTTCCACATCCAGCACCTAAGACTATCTTTAAATATGAGAAAGGCCAGTGAACAGAAGATCCACTGGTAATTAATATTTTCATCATCTTAAAGAGTGGAAGAGATTAGGTGTGATAGAAAAAATATAAAAAGCAAATATATTTTTCAGTTACAAAGATGTTTTGTGTCAATTTGTAGTGGGACAAAGTATAGTGTAAATCAAATGTTATTAAGCATGAAGTAATTCACTTCTGTAAAACTTTCAGATGCTATTCTGGGTGACCTGTGGAGAATGTAAATAGTATTTACTGTAGCAAAAGGAATATCATTGTATTCTTTTTTCAAACTAATATTTTATGTATTTTAAGATTCCTTTCCTATTGTGGGTGGAATGTTTTTTCAAAAAATAAACAGTGTAACACCCATTTCCCATAATCTTTGACTGTAGGATGTTGAACAAGTGTAGAAATATCAACAGCAGTCAGACACAGAGGATTCAAGTTAAATTGTCTGATTAATGAACCTAGAACAAGAGCATTTTGGACAGTACCAGGAGTGTTGTAAGACAAGCAGACAAAGAACCAGACCAGTTTAGAACAGTCTAAAGTTACCCCTGGATCCTAAGCGAGGAGAGGCTATAATCAGCTCTCAGAATTGTATCTTGTATATTCCTTATAGTTACTATGTTACTTTGTATATAATCATGGGTAGTAACATATTTAATTCTTGCAGTTTTCTGTTTTGTTTCATTTTGTTTTGTTTTTGAGTAACAATCTGGCTCTGTTGCCCAGGCTTGAGTGCAGCGGTGGGATTTTAGCTGACTGCAACCTCCATCTCCTGGGCTCAAGCCCTCTTCCCACCTCAGCCTTCCAAGTAGATGAAAGTACAGGCACATGCTACCATACCCAGCTAATTTTTGTATTTTTTGTAGAGGCATGGTTTTGTCATGTTGCCCAGGCTGGTCTTGAACTCCCAAGTTCAAGCAATCTGCCCGCCTTGGCCTCCCAAAGTGCTGGAATTACAGACATGAGCCACTGCACTCGGGCTTTAATTCTTAGCTAGAGTGTAGTGAAGTCAGAATTAAAATATTTGTTTTTAAGTAGGGAGATGCACCAAGAGGACCTTTCCTGACTAATAGGGCATCAATTCTACTGCCAAGAATAAAGAAAAACTAGGTTTACAGCATTCTTTAAAAGACAGTCTAAATGAAGCTTTTTTTTCCTTAAGGTTTTCATTTTTTGCCTCATTTCATAAAGACAAAGAAGAAAGTTCCAAGATCAATTATTTCACATTCAAGAACTGATTAGACAGTAATATCTGTGGAGGAAAATAGTCTCTTCTGGTATGTAGAACCTGGTTGCTTGTTGGGTCTGGCAATTAACTGAATTATGTGAACATCATTCTTTTAAGTTATGAAACCTTCATCCATTCACTCTCCCTGAGACTAGTGCTGCCACATTGAGAATATTCTAGAAAGATGTATTCTCTAAGGCTCTGATTAGAAATGTAAAGCAAAGAAATCACAACAAAGTTTTAAAATCTGACCTTAATATTTCTCACTGTATAAAGAGAATTAATTTTAGAGCAATTTTAGGAAATGCTAAAGCAAATGGTTTGTTTATCATATACTAGGATAGAAATAGGGTATCTTATACAGTTTAAAGTCATCCTCTTGCAGAATTTCAAGTTATAGCATTTAAAAGCTATAACCTTCTTCACTTGGAAAAGGTTGGTAATTATTCCCATATAAAGAAAAGCATGGGATTTGGAAGAAAAATGGTTCTTCATTCTGAAAAAAATTTGATTTTTGCTTAATAGGTAAAATCTATATTATCTTATACAGATAGCATATTGTATACATGTGGTATACTTATATTACGTGATAGTAAAGAAATGACAGAAAAGGTCTGCTTGTACCGGGTATACATTTCAACTTAGTTTTATATAAAATATTTGATTCTGTAAGAGAATATGAAATTGAATTTATCAATACAATAAGTTATATTCTGAAATCTTTTATTCCAATTTCTCTCTACAAATATATTTTTATATTGTAAGGTCAACTGAAAAAATGTAAGTGAATTTGTAATTAATAAGGTACATTTTCAATGATACATTTACTTTTTATTTTTTATTTATTTATTTTTTTTTGAGACAGAGTCTCATTCCATAACCCAGGCTGGAGCACAGTGGCATGAGCTCAGCTCACTGCAACCTCCTAGGTTCAAGCGGCTCTCCTGTTTCAGCCTCCGAGTGGCTGGGATTACAGGCACGTGCCACCATACCTGGCTAATGTCTGTATTTTTAGTAGAGATGAGGTTACACCATGTTGGTCAGGCTGGTCTCAAACTCCTGACCTCAGATGATCTGAGTGCTGGGATTACAGGCGTGAGCCACTGCACCCAGCTGACACATTTATTCTTGAGGATATGTGTTTCACTATGTATATACGGTGAAAAGTAATTGCACTATTTCTGTTTCTGGTTGTTATATTGGCATTCTCTAATTACTCTCTTCCAAATCCGCCATTAAATAAAAGAAAACTTTGCATGTATAGATGTCTTGTAACTTTTTCAAAATTACTAGTTATTTCTAGCATTAATTCCTTTGTTAGATTAAAACCATCTTATATATAACCATCCAGCCCATGCTTCCTTCACAATTTAAAAAGTAGCATTTACACTGGCAAATCTTTCAACTACCATCTATTAAATTTAATGTGGCCCTCAATGACTGTACAATGGTGTAACCATTTTCTAATATGTGCTTTACTAGCATGCCATAATTATAATCCCAGGGGACTAAGAGGAGTTTATGGCAAAATGGCATGAAATTAACTTGATAAGGCTTTCCATTAATCTTCAATATATGTATTTTTTTCTATTTAAACACTGGTAACCTTGTTTCAAAAGTGTGGAAAAGAGAAGTGTTTTTTCACTGTAGTTAAATAATGTCCTCATATTGTAGATTCTTCTACGAAACTGTACACCTCTGTGTTTGACTCTGTTTAATGTCCTCAGGAAATGTTGAAGGAAAAATACTTTCCTTGTATTATTGACCACAACTTACATATTTCACGTTAACTATTACACAGGACTTTAAGGAATGGATTGTGGTTTTTTGTTGTTGTTGTTTTTTCTCCTTTAGAGAAGACTATTGAGACTAGAGAAAAATATCTTTAATAATTTTTTAAACTGATTTTAAAGTGTTCCAGTATTTAAATTCTAATTCTTTTAAGAAAATAATAGAGGACTAATTTCATTCTCAAGGTAAACACCTGTATACATGCAAAACTGTTAACAAGGCATATATAACTTTAAATACAGGATAATTTTTCTTTAAATAATATACACTCTTTTCTTCTATTTCTTTAATCATTTTAAACAGAAAGAGAACTAGAGTTCAGAACGAGGGGTTTAATTTAATAAGAGGAAATAGAATATTATCAGGGATGAGGTAACTTGTAGATTCATTTCATAGTGCTACATAATAAAAATAAAACTTACGAATATATTATTTAATTTTGCAAAATATTTATTGCTTATATGCTTCTTTGTTTACATTTCTTCCTTAACTCCGCAGTAAGGTCAACAAACAACGATTAACAACAGTGACAAAAATACTGCAAGCTGAGATGGAACTGAAAAAACTGAAGGACACAGACATTTTAGTATATAATTTAACAAATTTGGGAAGGCAAGAAGAATTTAAAATATTCAGCCAAAATATAATCTTATTCAGTAGTTTATTCACAGCGGATTGTCATTTGGGGAGCATACACGTTAGGTCCTCCTTCCCCTTTTCATATATATGGGCCAAATTTCAGATTTTACCTAAAATTGTGAGCTGTTTTTGTGTCAACTTCAAGGTATTAATATAATTATTTTTAAAATGTGCTCATGCCTTAGGAAATTAAATGTTTCACTTTAAATGTACGTATTTTGTAAAGCGCCTTACTATGTATTTTTAGTATTGTATTTTCTTTGATCATTACCTGGCCTTCAAACTTTAAAGTTAGTTTAGTTAAAAGTTTAAAGGCCAGGTAATGATCAAAGAAAACACAATCTTACCCAAACTTACATGGGTAAGATTGCTCAAGGTCTTATTTGTTTCAAGTCAAGCATTATGACTTAGTAAATGTCCTGAAATTTGGAACCAGAAGACTTGAATGGACTAAATTATTCACTAACCAAATGTAAGGTTTTACTGCTTCTGTTTCTCCTATTCCAATTTTAAACTCTGCCAATAGAGATGCTTCTTGACTTATGATGAGGTTGTCCCAATAAACACATCATAAGTTGAAAGTATTATTTAGTAAAAAATACAGTTAATTCATCTAACCTGCCAAACATCATAGCTCAACCTAGCCTACCTTAAATGTGCTCAGTATACTTACATTAGCCTACAGTTGGGGAAACTCATTTAACACAAAGCCTATTTTATAATAAACTGTTGAATATTTCACATAATTTACTGAATTCTGTACGAAAGTGAAAAACAATAGCTTTGCACCATTGTATAGCTGAAACATGGTAAGTCGAAGCATTATAAATTGGGGATCATCTGCACTTCTGCCCTATAGGGGACAGGTTGTAGAGTACTTTTGTCCTTTTTTCCATGCCACATTTACTCTTTCCTATGGAGTGAGTAGTGGGCACTTCCTGTGGAGAGCAAGTAGAAAATAAGTCAATTTTAGGGGTCATGTATGATCCTATCTTTTGGCCTCCAGCAAGTGTACTGGCCTTCGGAGGAGTACTGTCCTCTGACCCCATGCCACGTGCTAACCAATGCAGGATCTGTCGACTTCCCCAAGGGAGCCCTGCAGTTCTCCAGCTTCTGTGAGTGGGTGTGTTCAGGGCACACAGGGAAGGAGTAGGATGTTTGTGTCCAGCTGCCCACTCCAGTTCAGGTAAACCAGCAATAATACCTTAACCCTCACCAGAAATCTTGAAGAGCATGAAGGTTTTGATCAATTGGACCCTCTGACTCTGACATTAACAAGTGACATAATCTTTTGAAGACCAAATTTCTCAACCATAAACTATAAATTTTAATGGGCAACTTCACAAGTTGTCGTTAGGATTAATTGTAGTACTAAATCACTTTTCTATTATAATTGAGGAATTATACTCAGTTTTATATTGTTATCTCATTAATCCCTGGTAACGGCTCCCTGGATTAGGAATTATTGACACTATTTTAAAAATGAAAGACCCAATTACTAGAGAGTTTAAGTAACTTGAAAAGAATACTAGTTAGAAACAGATTCAAAGTCATGTATCAGGTATTTAGGTTGTTTTAGAATTGTAAACAATATAAAGATACATTTTTTTATAGAGTATATAGATTTTTGCCCACTTTACTGATATTTCTGTTGGATTAATTTGTAGAAAAATATTTTCTAAGTTAAAAGGTATGAATACTTTAAAGTTTTTAAAAAATATATCTCTGCCAAGTTGTTTGATGAAACTGTTGAAAGAATTTCTTCTTCCACCCCTTGCTCCTTGACAGTGTATAAAGGTGCCAACAGTTTGATAGATTAAAACATTTTATCTGATTTAATTCATTTATTTATTAAATTTTTTAATTTTATTATTATAGATGTTTACTGACTAGTTTTTCTTTTTTATGAATTATATATTAACCATCTTTTCCCATTAGCATATTCATCAATTTATATTGATTTGTGAAATACAGTAAGGTTTGTGTGACTAATATTTTTAGTTTGATCTTTAATTTTTATTTGTGGTCATTTTGGAGGTACAAATGTTTCAAGTTTTAATGTTGCTAAATTTATAATGTTTCCCTTCAATGGTCTCTGACCTTACTGTTTTGTCTCAAAACTCCTATTCCACTCCATAATTATATAAATACTCACCTACAGTTTCTTTCAGTTCTTTGCTTGCTTCATTTCTTCATTGCCTTAGTCCATTTTTGTTGCTATAACTGAATACCTGAGGCTGGGTAATTTATAATGAACAGAAATTTATTTGCTCACAGTTCTGGAGGCTACAAAGTCCAGGACTGGGGAACTGGCATCTGGTGAGGGCCTTCTTGCTGCTTCATTCTATAGTGGAAGGTGGAAGGGCAAGAGAGGACATGAAAGTGAACTTGCAGCCTTAAGTCCTTTTTATATTGGCATTAATCCATTTAGGAAGACAAAGCCCTTATGACATGAATGCCACTCCTTAGACCCCAACTCCCAACATTGCTGTGTTGGGGATTAGTTAAACATGGTATTTGGGGAACATATTCAAACCATAGCATTCATTAAGCTTTTTATTTTACACATGTTTTACTGGAAATAGCAAATTGATCTATTCATAAATCTCTGTTTTATAGATTCTGAATCAGCCACATATTTTAATTAGATCTCATGGTGACTAGTTCGGTGAAGACAAGCTTCATGTTGTTTATAGTCTCCCCAAATTTCCAGGAATGTTAGCATATTAATGGAAAAGCCAGTCTTATCCACCTCTCTAAAAAGAATATTTGCTGAGTTATAGAAATAAAATTAATAATGAGATATATAACAATAGTTTACTATGTTTCATCATTAATACTACGTGTGTTTCATCATTAATACTATGTATATCATGAAGTCCTTATTCTCCTGGTGTCTGCTTATCTTTATAAAACTCATACTCCGTATCATTTGAGCACAGAAGAGATGAGAATTGGTTGAGCTCTGATGCAATAGAAGCCACAACCTCTGTGCCATTGCTCCCCTCAAGGTCATGTTTCTTTTAATTCTTTGACATTTATTGACTTCCTCCATTATACAATGCACATTTCAAAAAATATTGCTTAAGTTTTTTTATGGTAACTATTAGTTTTCTTCTGCTAGCATCCTGGGTCCTTCTTTTCACCTTTTTGTCTTGATAGAATGGATTTACAATTATCTAAAGAACAAGTCATAACCTGGTTGCATCTTTTGAGAAGTTATCAGCCATGGTCCATTTAGAAAACAGAAATGACATTATATATTTAAAAAGAGAAAATTTAATATGAAGAATTGTTAATGAGGGATACAATTGTTACTTAAGTAATTGAAAAGGTAAAAAGAGAACTATAAGCTTTTGCAGAGGGAGCAACTGCAAGAAATAGCTACCACCCTTGGGGAAGAGATAGATATTATTAAAACTTAGAAGCTTAAATGAGAGCTCCCAGGGCTTGGGAACCAGACTTTGAAAACAGGAGCAAGAGCTAGCTGAAGCTAGTGCATCCAAAGAGCACTGCATGATGAAGCTGGTTCTGCAAGTTTTGGAAAAAGTGAAACCAGGATTTAGTATTTTCTATGAGAAGGAACTGTCCTTGTTTGGGTTTAAAAAAAAAAAAAAAAAAAGTATTGGTAGGGTGATAGAAGTAAGGAAGTCAGGAAGACCACAGGAAACAAATAGGAAGGAGCAAGTCCGTCTTCCCTCTTCCAAACTCTCAATTTCCTTCAGTACCTCCGATTGATAAAGTCTAACATTGATCCGTCTGGCAAAGCAGAAATGTAGGTTGAAGTCTGAGATTCAATATCAGAATGCAGAGAAGAAAAAGGTAGATTTGGAACATGTCTTACTCCATTTGGGCTGCTATAGCAAAATATAAAATTATAAATGGGTAATTTATAAACAACAGAAATTTATTGCTCATAGTTCTGGAGGCTAGTAAGTCCAAAATCAAGATGCTAGCAAATTAAGTGTCTGATAAGGGCCTGATGCTTATAGATGGTGCCTTCTATATATCTTCTCATGGCAGAAGAGGCAAACAGGCTTCTTGATGCGTCTTTTATAAGGGCACCATTCCCATTCACAAGGGCTCGACCCTCATGACTGACTTACCTTCTAAAGCCTCACTCTTAATATTAGTACTTTAGGGATTAAGTTTCAACATATGAATTTTGGAGAGAAAAACCTTTCAGACCACAGCAGAGCCCTAAGACAATAGCTTAATAATTGGCATAGGGAAGCCTTCCCTGTACTACTTACTAATTTTTCTTCATTCACTTTTTATACTTTTAGAATCCTTAACACTGACCTCTCACACTCCCATCCATACCAACATATCATGCCCATCTCCTGCTTTGCAGACTTCCTGATTACAATGCTACTTGTGACTTATAGTTACTTCTTTGTGATATTTTTTGTTAAAATGTTTCATAACCACGTGTATTACTATATAGGAAAGTCACTTTAATCTCCAGTATGGGAATAAAATTGGGCTAACTTAGGGTTGACTTTTTTCTGAGGTTCTTAGATGATTGATGATATCATAGAATAGAGTATTGAGTAATGTCATAGGGCAGCAGGCAAACAAATCTATCAGGAATTTCCTGGTGTTAATTATCTGGACAAAACATGTGCTTCTGTGTGAATAAAAATATGGATCATGCAAAGTATGTATGTAATTTTCTCACTGTGTCAGGGCGTCAATTTGTTCTATCTATGGAGTTCTAGCTAGAGAAAAAGACAGTAAGCTACAGAGTGAATGGTTTCCATAGAGGAACATGATATGTAGGTAAGAGCAGAGAGTGTCTCATGGAAAAAAATTCCAAGACTCACACAAAGTAAATAACCAAAGCCATTATCAGCTGAACTCATAAACTGTAATAAAAAGATAAATTATAACAAAGCTGTCACAATTATCAGATCAATTTACCCAATAACTTTCCTAATCCTTTTCACATTCATTATTCTAGCAAAATACCCAGATGTAATGATTACAGGAAATTTTCAAGTCTATTGGCAAAGGCTCAGAAGACTTTGGCCCACTGAAAACCTTAGTGTATTAGCAGAAGTTGTGTAAATGGGCCATTCTGTACTTATAAGGAAATGCCTATTGGCTTCAGTTCAGTTTTTAAGTGACTCTAAGGAAAATTTCTTACTGGTTTTTATTGACTATGAATTGCTCTTCCTGCTTAATCAGAGCACATGATTTGTAAAATACAATGCTTAAGGGTATATAGCTAACTATTTCTCAACTACAAAATGGGGGTTGATACTATTACTAAACATGGAGATAAAATCTGACACTTTTTCAATTAAGAGATTATTTTATTTTTATAAAAAAAGGGAAAATATGCAATTTATATCACATAAAAATATTTTGTTGCTGAGAAAATAAATACTACATCATTTAATATTTTAAAATTATTTGAAATAATAGCATTCAGCTATTGGTTAATTGGCACATAATTAATTGATGCCTTAAGATTCTGTAACTAAATCAGGTTGAGATACTTACTTGCCCAGTTTTGATACACAGTTAAATACAGGAAAACAGAAAGAAAAGTCTACGTTTTACAAAAACTACTCTATATAAAGCAAAAGTTATGAAAGTATTATTTCACCTGCTATTGCTGTCAGGTAGCTCTTTAAAAATTTAAACTCCCTCATAGGAAACATTTTTTTTTTTTTTTTTAGATTTGAGGAGGAATCTGAGAAAGGTGTTTAAAATATGCATTTATTTGTATATAATCCTAATCGTCAATAGGATTAAATGAATACTGACAACATAGCACTAAAGTGAACCAGCATAGTTCATTAATTTGGACATAAATTTGAGATAGCTATGTGTAGTAATAAAGTGACTTTGGTATATGTCCGAGTATAAATAGGAAAACGCTAAGAACTTGAAACAGAAGAAATTTAATGTAGGAAATCAGTTACAGGTGTGATAAAAGAATTAAGATGCCCTCAGGCTGGCAAGTCAACCCAGAATTTAACTGCAGGAAGCCACCAATCCTATAATGGAGAACAAGGAATAGAAGTAGTTTTCAACCGAAGTCCAGAGCACAGGATCAACCGGGAGATGCAATTATAATGGGTCTAGCAGGAGGGATCCGGAGAAAGAGTAACAAAGTATTGAAAATGCCGACTGAGGCCCAGAGGCAGGAGTATGCTGGCTGCCTCTCCCTTCTTCCACTCTCCAATGTCCCACCAGTGCCATCCTGTGCGAGAAACAGCCAGAAGCCAAGACACGTGAAAATCTGGAAAGTGCAGCAGCACAGACTCAGTATCTCACATCCCTACAGCTTCCTCTTACCAGGATACAAAGGTGAGCAAAGAAAATGGCAGAGAGGCTGCCAGTGCAAACACATCCAGGAAAAGCCAAGATTATTTAGTAAACTGTATAACTTGTAAGCCAAAGGCAAGTGTTTCATGTATCCCCCATATATTAACTCTTTTTTAGTAACTGAACAGTCAGAATATGGTAATAAAGTTTCTAGGAAGTTTAACCTTTTCCTTATAGATTATTTAGATTTTTTAAAGGAGTAAATATTGATTTCACAAAATATGGTGAGAAAAAAATTGCACTTTCATCTTCTTTAAATTTTTATACCACTCTAAACTTTTTAATGCCAATGCACTCTATTTCTTTTTGGTTGAAGAGGGGAAAAATCCATAAAATGGAAGGGCAAGAGAAGGCCATAGACCTGAGAATAGACATATATTTTCACTACTGTCCACTGCAGAAATCTAGTAGGATGAGGCAGTTTCCCTGTGATCTGCCTGGTATTATAACCAGAAAGGAGAGCAGGTAGAATCACATCTCATGCTTGACATAGAAGGCTGGATAACAAAAAAGTTGGAAATCAGACTTAGACATTAGTGCTACAGTTTCACTAAAAAGAAGAGTATGCCTAGAGAGACTGAGTTCTCCTTCAAAACCTCCAGCTTCTTTGCAATTCTCCCCAGGATTCCTGGATTGGGGAAGTGAAATTTTATCAAACAGCCTTCCATCAAAACTTCATATCTGAGAATAGAGTTTTAATAGCAACCAGGTGGTCAGTGAAGGATTCCATGGGCCTTCTGTCCTGTAGACATTTGGCCTACATAAATCTCTCTCTTTTCTAGAATGAGTCAATTGATGAAAAAAATATCCAATGAACTGAGGTCTATAGACATATCTTCAACAGTAAAAATAATATAAAAGTATAGTTGTGAAAAAAATGTATACTTGAAAAAGCTTTACTACAGGAAAACTGAAATACATTTTCAAAACTTTCTGCATTGAGTTAGTAAAAATTTCAAGGAATCACAGACCTTACAAAAAGAATGAGTGACTATTTCATAGAAAAGATGGAAATAAAAAGGAAGTTTGGAGAGATGAGAAAATAATATTATTTTTAGTAGGAAACTAGAAATTCAATGGAAGAATAGAAATCTGCATAAGATACCGAGGAATAGAAAATCAAATCAATGATGTAGTAGAACAAACAATAGATCTAAAATGAAATGGAATATGATAGTAGGACAATTATAAGAGACATTATAATAAATAGAATTTAAGTTAGTAATCTACTATAAGAAAACATTGTATTTCTGAATGAGAAAATAAAACAAATAAAAAATTTAAAAATTCAATATTGTAAAAGGAATTAACATATTCTTCAAAAAGGGACATCCGAATGGGATTTTTAAAAATTTCCTACATATTTACCAAGAAAAGGTAATGCAAAAAATTCTTACACATATTCTTGTACTTTTTTTTATTTCTAAAATATAAATAATTAACCCAACAGCCAAGAAATTTAGGTCCAAGAGTTTAGCCTTAATATGTCTTTGTGTCACTAGTGCCTCAAACTGAACCTGCCTTTTTATTCCCATCTTATAGATGGAGATACTGCGATTTGGAAATATTTAAGTAACTTTTTCAAAGTCATGCAATCCTTGCCCCACAAATGTTCACTTGGCAAAGCTGGGAGGATCTATCGTGTTAAATAAGTTAAGGGCTAGATTGTTGTCAAGATATTTCATGTATGTGTTGGGCACATGAAATAATCATAGCGTGGAGGCAGCATCTCCAAATGTATGAAGGAAAATGATCACGAAAATAAAACAAAGAAATGGGTGTTTGTGTTCAACTGAAGTGCCAGCTGGTTCCACCCAAAGAAGCTCACTTTGAGAATCAATGGCAAGGAGACTGAGCTGCTGGAAATTATTCCTTCTGAATTCTTGGCATAATGAGTGTAAATAACTAAAAACTTGTGGTTTGTAAAATAATATGTTAAATAGTACACAAGGACTTATAATAAAAAACAATCATCCCATGCTCTTGCCCTCCTAATGTCTAATTACCTTAGCAGGGCTTTTAGCAGTTTTGTTTCAATTCTTCTGGCACACGACATTTTTTTCTCCAAATATATAGTTACGTAACTATAATAGAGTTACCACTCTTTTTATATCTCTGTTGGCTAAATTTAACTTTTAATAGCTAGTCAAGATATCTGGAAACCATTGAACTAATGTATTTCTTGTTCCTCCTTTCTCCTGTAGCAATTTAATCACCATAGATTAAAGAAGAGGGGTTATCAAATGGGATATAGAAAATAAGATGCCGATGGTGTCTTTGCAAGACAAGAAGGGGAGTAAATGAAAGTCCTTTCTAGCCAGTAGATTTTGGACAACAGTAGAGAGAGAAGCAGTAGAAACACCCATTTCCACACTTTCCCCTAGCTTCCCACCACTGGGGATGCAGGGTGGACAACTGTGGGAAAACCAATGACAGGGAGTCTGTAGAAATGTGTTCTTGAACAAGCACAGCCAGATAGGCATGGAGGCACAGTGTGGTTAGGAGAGAAAGTGTGTAATTTATGACGTCTGTGTCTCTCTAGACTACTTTGTAATAAAGAATTGATTCACAAGTTCCTGCATGTCCTGTGGAGGACAGTGAAGTAGTTAAGATGCAAACCAGCTGGCCTGGCATGGGGGCTTCAGTGGGGAGGCTTGAGATGTCTGGATGTGTGAACTGAGCCAGAGGCTGGAGGAGGACGTTGCTGAGACCTGGAGGGATGGCAGCGCAAACAGAGCCGAAGCGGGCTTCAGTCAGAAGGAGAGAAATTCAACAGGCCTTTCAGAGCTAAAAGAACAAAACACAATTCTTCAAGGCAGACACTGGCAGGGGAAGAGAGTAGCGTACCCAGCACATAAGGAACAATCCTGAGGAGCCCCAGGGACCCAGAGAATGCGGTACAGGAGCTCACATAGCCCTCTCCTGCTGAGAATCTGTATCAATTTGGTGTTGGATAAAGAAAAGTATTTGAGGGAAAGGAAATCTTGAAGACAAGGCATTTCTGTGGAATAAATTGAGTTACTGAAAAGAAACAGTTTAAATTGGAAACAATAGATGTAATAGGAGCTTTGCTAAAAAGATTAAATCAATTTTAGAAGTAAATAACTACATGGTTTTTGTACTGCTGTTAAGTGGCAGCATGGTAATATTTTCATACAAATTATATGTTTAAACTTCTAATTATCGCTCAATCAATATCTTGTACTTCCTCAATTTGAAAAATGAATATATTTTCTCATTTGCGTTTTCTTCCACCTTTTTCTTCCTTTCCTCCTCCCAACAGCTGTCTCTGTACTTTTACAAATATACAAAGTAGATAATAATTGCAATATATTTTTAACCATAATTAAATCTTTATAACTTTCCCTAAAAAAACTGATTCTAAAGGTAGAAACTTTGGGAGTCCTCTTCCTGTTTGATCTGTGTATCACTTGGAGTATATCTGATCCCCTGAATGGAGGGCCGTTGAATTCCTTTTCCAATTTGGAGAGCATCTTTATGTTTCAAGTCCAGAGATCTTGCATTGCTTTTAACTGTCCTGGAGTTTTCCCTGGTTGCTCTGTAGACCTCCTGGACAGTTGTACAGGTAGGAACTCCCTTCATTACTCTCCTTGGTTAAATCCAGTGTCTCTATTTTATGTTTACACCCTCACTTTTTTTTTTTTTTCAGAGTAAAATCGTTAAATAAATTACTCAGAAAAAATATGTGGGAGATAAATATTCTAATGCTTTGTACATGTCTGTTGGCATCTTTATTTTACCTACAGAATTATTAATGAGGTAGATGGATGTGGATTTCTGGGCAAAAATAGATTTCCTACATGTTTGAAAGCATCGTTTCATTGTGTTTTACCTGTAGTATGTCAGCTGGAAAGTGAAATGCCAATGCGATTTTCATTGCTTTGAATATAACCTGTTTTCTCCCTCTTTCTGGATGACGTTTTTCTTGCCATACTGATGTTTCACATTGATATGTCTAATGATAGGTCTGCTTTCATTTGTCCTGCTATAGCTTGGTGGTCCCTTTCAATCTGAAGGCTTGTTTTGTTTTCAACTGGGGGAAACTTGCTTATTTTATTTATGTTTAAAATGACTTCACCTGCTCAATTTACTGGTTATTTTTCTGTTTGTTGCATCTCTCAGATTTTCTAGTCCCAAACTGAAAACTACCCAAATACCTATCACAAGTGAGGTTAGTACCACACAGAGGAAATACAGGGGAATTCAGTGGAATGAATGCAATGCTCTGAAAAAATTTCAGAAATATAACGTTGAGCGAGAGAAAGCAGGCATGAAAGAATACATAAAATATGCTTTCAAATATATGAGGTTACACAAACAAACATAAAACTAACTTATGCTGTTAGAATACTGATAATCTTTACTGGGAAAATAAAGACTAGAAGTAGCAGAAAGGTCTCTGGATGTCATGTTGCCCTGTTTCCATATGTGGGTGCTAATACACAGGTGTGTTATTTGCAAAAGTTCTTCAAGCTGTATACTTTATAAATATACTTTTTCTGTAATTATACTTGAATACAGAGTTTAAAAGAGTAACAGTAAACTTGTAAAACTAATGTTTGCAATATATTTGACACAAAACACTCATTCTTTAATAGTTCAAAGAGAGTTCTTAAAAATGAAGAAGTAAAAGATAACACTCCTTAAAAACGTATAAAGGACAATAATTTTTTGTTTAAATCACCAATGAATACATAGAAGTGACAAATAAACATTTCAAAAAGGTTAAAACTCACTAGTAAGTAAATAAATGCAAAGTAAAATTGGTATGGTATATACTTTAAGTTGGTCAAACGAGAGAAATTCTCACGTTGGTGAGGTTTTGGAAATGTGAACACTGACAATTGCAGAGGAGATTAATGCTGGTAGAGACTTTTGGGAGGATGAATTGGCCGTGACAGCCAAAATCCAATCCCAAAAGTGGATACTCTGTGGTCTGCAATTAAACTCTAGAAGCTTATCCTTAAGAATTCATTGTGGATATTTATAAATATTCTACTACATCAATCATTTATCAAAACCAATTTATCAGAGTTAATTTTTTTTTAACAAGCTAGCCCAGCAATGAGTGATGGGTTAATCAATTCGTGTTAAAGTTTTACAATAGAATCTTGTGTGGGCTTTAAAAATGATGCTGCATATGAATATTTCATTACATTGAAAGATGTTCAGAATATATTATTAAGGAAAAAATTCCAAATATGCATTTTTTGACACTTCTCCCCCTCTCCCCGATATGGAAATGAAGTAGAATAGAACAAGTGAAAATGCTAGGTTTATCTCTCACAGGTGGATTATCCATAATTTTATTTCAGTTTTTGATACAGGGTCTCACTCTGTTGCCCAGGCTGGAGTGCAGTGGCATGATCATGGCTTACTGCAGCCTCAACCTCCTAGGCTCATGAAATCCTCCCACCTCAGCCTCCCAAGTAGCGGGGACTATAAACATATGCCACCACATACAAATTATTTTGTTTTGCTTTACTTTTTGTAGAGGCAAGGTATCACTATGTTGCCTAGACTTGCCTTAGTTTTCTTAATTTATGTTGCTTTCTGAATTTTCAAATGTTTCTAGAATGAACAAAAAAGTATTTATTATATTTAAAAGATAAAGGATCTTCTAAAAATACTAATGCTTTGCTTTAAAAGATACATTATTCAGATTCACAGAACACTTTTGCCTTTCTATGAGAAAGTGTTTTCATTATTTTCATTCATAAAGTTTCTGGTGCCAACTAAAATCATTTTAATTTACATATGTTAAAGAGTTGTTTTTATTCCATTCAAATTTAAGTAATTATGTTTTGAGAAAGAGTAAGAAACAAGTAAAGAAAGAAAATCTTGTCTAATTTACTGAGAAAAAGTCAAATTATATAATCTCAGCACAGAAGCAATGAGCAGACAGATTAATTTTGGGTTTCTCTGCCAATTAACCATGAATACTCCATTCAGTTCCTGAGTTAGGTGCAGAGATCAGACACGACACTGACTAATTATATGCAGGCTGAAGAAAAGCAGGACTGAGACTTACCAGGCTTTGGAGCCCCTCTAACTTCCTTAGATGGTTTAAGATTTAATCAATGGCATACGTCAGGCCCTAGAGGGAATGAGGTTCCTAACTAAAAGCTAAAAATTCAGTTATACAATCTTGGTAACAGTAGAAAGTGTGATATTGAAAGTTAAGTATTATAATTGGGAGTCTAATTTTCTTTAGACTTTTTGCAGCATATACATTTCACTTAATTTTCCATTCATGTGCAATAAAACTACTGATGTAAAACAGTTGTGCTATTGCATGGATGCTTTTAAAAGTGTATTCTACAAGTGCATGAAAACCGAGATAGTCTCCTGGGAGAGGCAAGAGGGAAAGTGCAAGAAGCACTATCCATGAAGGCAGTTCTTAGAAATCTATATATTCCAAAATAGTAGTTAACAGTGCTAAGTCAGCCAATTATATGGTGTTTCCCCTGAATTATCTTTTTTTACCCTCTGATTCTGTAAAGTGTCCTAATTATGTAAATATAATCTAATTTACTCCAACTTTCAAATAGTTAACCTAACATTTAATCTCAATCTATGTTTGGGTAGCAGGTATGAATCTCGGTCTATGTAATGTTTCACTTTCAATATTACTTAAGATTCATTTTTATCTCCCATTTTGTCAGCTGAAAGAAGTTTAATCTCAGTTAGTTCAGGGTTTACCTACTCCTGGGCCTAGGCTCTCATTAAGCTCCCAGAGGCTGACAGAGTGCCAAGTCACAGGAGGGGAGGGCGTCTGTTACTCAGTGTCTCCCTCTGTCCAGATGGCACTGCTGGGATGTGTTTATTCCCATCTGGTCTTTAGTCATTGGTCTCTGTAGGTAGATGCTGAGTCATCCTTTGTCCTAAGCAGTAGGCCTTTTCAGTTTTTCATCTACTTTCCTACCCTTCCCACATACTCTTTTGGGTTTTAGTAAACTATAAATTATGAATCTGACTAGGGTCATTATCACTTTGGTACTACTCTGGGATGTACAGAATCATACTGTCCTCTTAGTGTGGAAAACTCTGTCACTTCGTATGGAAAACTCTGTCTTCTGTATCTCCGTATGTTTGCATGTAGGGATCAAGCTGACTCTAATCTGTACAACTACCACATAGAGATTTTGTGCATATTAAAAAATGGAGCCCCCTCTGGGAAGATCAGCCCTGAGAGCAGAAATGCCCTTCTGTGGATGTGCTTCCTCCAGGTGGTATAGCATCACTCAAGGCACATGCACGTGGCTTGCTGAGTGGAAATGCAAGCGGATTGCTTTCTTCTTTTCTTTTCTTTCCTTCTTTTCTTTTCTTTCTTTTTTTTTTTTTTTTTTTTTTTTTTTTAAATACAGGGCCTCACTCTGTCACCCAGGCTGGAGTGCGGTGGTGTGAGGCATGGTCATGGCTCACCGCAGCCTCAACTTCCCAGGCTCAAGTGATCCTCCTACCTCAGCCTCCAGAGTAGCTGGGACTACAGGTATGCCCCACTACACATCTGGCTATTTTTTGTACTTTTTTGTAAAGGTGGGGTTTCACCTGGGTGCCATTTTGCCCAGGCTGGTTTTGAACTCCTGGCTCAAGAAATCCGCCTCCCTTGGCCTCCTAAAATGCTGGGATTACAGGCGAGCTCCATCATGCCCAGCCACATGCTGGACTGCAATCTCCTTACTCATCAGCTCCCATGACTCAAAGTACATTTCTTTTTTTTTCTAATACCGCAAGTCTGCCTCTTTATTCAATACACAGTTGTTTAGAACACAGGTGTTTAGGCAGCTGTCAGTATACCCAGCAGTATAATAAACATATTTATCAATTATATCCAAAAGGCAATTGATATGTTTTTGTTAAATGCCTTGCTGAAGTCAAAATGCACAATGTCCTTGATATGAACTTCATTTCAAGTCTAATATTCTATTTTTGAAGTGAGACTAGATTTCCATAACTTTTGATAGTCCTCATTATTTCTTTTAATCATTGATAGATTTTATAAGTGCTCATAAAACTTTTAACAACCTTCTACAGTTTGCCTTAATTTCAATATCATGCATACAAATATAACATTACTAGAAACAAATTTTCTCTCTTCATTGCCTTCTGTAAAAGTAAACATTTTCAAGCCCCTCTGATTTGCAAGGAATTATGGTAGATACTATCTGATACATGTGAAAAGAAAAACCCACCCAATATGGCATTTTCGAGGGTGTGAGGCTCTGGGAAACGAGTTAAAGAAGGAAAATTAAATTTATTTGTCTGGGATATTATAAAATGTTATTTATTTGTAAAAATATACAATTTTTAGGTCTGTGATATTTTAGGCATATTTCATTATGTTTATTTTTCCCACCAGATTCATGTGGTAGGTATTATTATTTTTATTCTCATTTTATGGATGACAAAATTCATACCATGAGAGGTTATACTACCCAAAAGCATCGAGCTATAATTTCACACAAATCCATCTTCTGCCAAAATCAATTCTATTCTATTTCATAATAGTGCTCAATGTTAGTGTATTTAATATTAGCTTATTAAGAAGCACATTCATGGGTCCTATCTCTATAAATAGAGATGCAGTCAGTCTAAAGTAAGCACTACAATCTAATTTTTAACAAGTATTCCAAGCGATTTTGATGGAACTACTCTTTAGATCATAGTTTGAAGAATTGTACTAAAACATATGGCCTCAGAAATGACAGTCTTGTATGGAATTACCAATGCATATACAATCACAATAAGATTAAACTGAACTAATTGTACAATGCAGTTACAAAGCACCTTAGAGAGCTAGAGACAAAAACTTTGGGTGATATGTGGGTAGATCTGGAAGACATTTAATCTGCACATTAAAAGTTGGCTTTGATTTAACAGGAAGATGAGATAGAAAGGATATGTGCATATGTTTAGAGACAGTAGAAGAAAAATGAAGTTCAGCATGACTATAGGTTGTGGTGCAAGGTGAGAGGTATAGAAGATAATATCTTTTGCAATTAGATTGTACGTGGGACATGCACTCAAAATTCATCTATGCAAAAAAAAATAAGCTATTTTAGAAAATGTGAATATTCTATTTTTTTAAAGGACCATAGTGATGTAGATTAGCTCTGTTTGCTTCAGATGATAAAAATGGAAGTATTAGGAAGAACGAATGAGGCAGGGATTATAATCCACTTTAGAAAGTCTTGTTTTACACCATACATGTATAATAATCTGAGAGAATGGAAAGTGAGCAGAATGAAAGGGACAGATCTCATAATGTTTTCATGTTAAAAACAGCCAGATGTGTTGATTGACATAGCTGCTAAGGAAAGAAAAAAGATTTAAATATTTCTTTAACACAAAACTAAGGTGGCTAGAAATGTGGTGCACAGACAGTGGGCAAGGGATCCTGATATCAGTGGGTTGGTGAGTCAAATTTAAATATAGCCTGCAAACCCAGACTACATTTTCAAGCCTTGCAAGGCTTTGAAGTAAATAGAAATAAGAAATAATAACTTGAGGAAAACCTGGGGTAACGAAAGAAGGTGATTTTTTTTTTTTAAGAACCGAGGAAATTTTGTGTGTTTATAGACTGAGATTGAGATAATTAATTAAGACACAGGGTGAAATTAGGGGGTAGATAAGGAAACAAATGATTAGACAAAAAGAAGACAGAATGAAATTAGGATGTTAAATGAGGGAAAAGAACAGAGCTCTTTAAATACAAATAATTGCCATGAAGCAGTCCGTGTCAGGTCTTGGAAGATCTCATTTAATTTTCACAACAACTTTAAGGTAAAAATTTGTGAACCCAGAAAATCTGAGACAGGTTTCAGTTAATTTAGAAGGCTTATTTTGCCAAGGTTGAGGACGTGCCCGTGAAGCCTCAGGAAGTCCTGATGATTTGTGCCCAAGGTGGTTGGGACACAGCTTGGTTTTATACATTTTAGAGACAAGATATCAATCAATATATGTAAGAAGTACATTGGTTCTGTCAGAAAGGCGGGACAACTTGAAGCAAAGGCAGGAAGACTAGAAGTGGGAGGGAGCTTCCAGGTCACAGATAGGTGAGACACAAACAGTTGCATTATTTTGAGTTTCCCAGTAGCCTTTCCAAAGAAGGTAATCAGATATGCATCTATCTCAGTGAGCACAGGGATAATTCCAATAGAATGGGAGGCAGCTTCACCTTAAGCAGCTTCCAGCTTGAGTTTTTCTCAGTGATTTGGGGGGCCCAAGGTATTTTCCTTTCCTATTTTTTTACATTTATTTTAAATTGGAAGAAAATGAGGTGATAAATAGTTGGTTTAAGATTATCCAGTAAGTGCCCGGCGCGGTGGCTCACGCCTGTAATCCCAGCACTTTGGGAGGCCCAGGCGGATGGATCACGAGGTCAGGAGATCGAGACCATCCTGGCTAACACCGTGAAATCCCATCTCTACTAAAAATACAAAAAATTAGTCGGGCGAGGTGGCGGGCACCTGTAGTCAGCTACTCCAAGGCTGAGGCAGGAGAATGGCGTGAACCCGGGAGGCAGAGCTTGCAGTGAGCCGAGATGGCGCCACTGCACTCCAGCCTGGGCGACAGAGCGAGACTCCGTCTCAAAAAAAAAAAAAAAAAAAAAAAAAGAAAGAAAAAGATTATCCAGTAAGTAAGTAGCAAATCCATATTTTTTTTTTTACTTTTTTATATTATTTCTTTCCTTTGTGTCACAAGGCAAATAATAATGAATGATAAATTATAGAAAAACATTTGAAAAAGGGGAAAATAATTTGAATTTGAATTCAATAATTTGAAAATAATTTTGAACTTTTTAAATAAACAAGATAAAGTCATTTGCTTATAGAGTTGGCTGCATCTAGAGATTGGCAAAGGTCTAAATTACTGGGAGGCAGTTATTGAAGAGATAATTAATTTTGGATAAATAATAAATAAAATAATTTGTTGTTAATATTGTTTAATCAGTTGCAGTTAGATTTTAAGTTTGTAACAAGACCAATTTGTGCAATAATATGAGTTTTCTCCTGTTATACTTAGTCATTTCAAATGGAGATGGAGAAACAGAAATATTAACGTGGAATTAGGAACTACCAAAGTATGTAAAGCAAAAAATTAATTATTGGCTGCTTATTTGAGATCACATCTTAAAGACTGACCATGGTTAGTCTGGTTAAGGAAGTGAATGAGGCCAGAAGAGAAGCTTGGGAAATAGGACAGGAGGAAGGGATTAAATTGTGCAGTAAAAGTCAGTATTTGAAGGATGCACACATTGGGAGATTTGGAAGAAACTGATGCTGTGATCATATCTTGAAGGTTGATAAGTGAGAGGTGGTGTTGTGTTTCAAGGTAATGCTGCATATGTGGGCTGAAGTGGAGAGGATGATCATTAGAGTTAAGATGCTTTGAAACTTTAGGGCTCTGGTGTTGGAAAGGTTATCCTTGTGAACAGTCACTTAAATTACGGTAGAACAAAAAAAGGAGAGCAAATATGTAATCTAGTGTAAAAACGGAAGAATATGGAATATTCTCTTGCAAGTCATTTAAATGATGGACAGGAAAACAGTGTAAACATATCATATGGATTACAGAAGAGAGGAAATGGGAAGCCAACAGGGAAGAAAGAGGATGTCAGCTCATTTCTTGTTCTTGTGAGAAGAAAATTTGCATAGCACTTTGCACAATTTATGTACATAGTAATTTAGCCTTAAGATAATTGTGAAGGTGATGGTTTCTGATGAAACAATAACTTATAATTTAATTACAGAGTTACTTAACCACCGCTAGATCTCAAAATAAGTATCATTGAGAAATTAGATTTAAATTGAGGTACTTAATTATTTCCATTAACATAGATTATTATAACAGTGACCAAGTAGAAATTTTATAGTCTTCAACTTGTGATATGAGTAAAATGAAGTAAGATTAGTGAAATTGAATAGACCATAATTGTCAGGATCCATGAGCCAGATACTGCCTATGTTATTTTTCATGTTTGGGTCCTACTGGGCGACATAAATTATCTTTCAAAAGTTTTGGTACTGACTATGTATAGAAAAAAAATGCAACAAAGAGCTAAATATTTGCTACTGAAGAAAAGGCAAGCAAGTTGCAGTTTATTTGGAGTTGGCATCACTCCACAAGTGTTCAAGATTTCTCATTATAACCTCTAACTCAAAAATATGTTCTGCCCTCAAGAAATAATATCTAATGTCTATAGTTATTTAGAGTTCAAATAATTTTCAGTTGCAAGTTTTCACTGGCAAGAATCTCTGTGTTGTTATTTTTTAAGGAAGAAATTTTTATTTTTTCATCTATATAAGCAGGCTCTATTAAAGCTGACAGCGTAAGTTTTGGAGAGAACTTTTTGACATCCATGTGATGTGCTCACAAGAAAAATACTTCTAAATTTTAGCCAAATTGAAGCCTATCTGGAAAGAGCTAGATGGACACCCCAGCATATCAATCTCTGGCTTGTTTGGTGCAGCTTGCTTTGATAATTATATAAAAAGATTACAGTAACAAAAAATCACACCTTAGTTAAAGGTGTGTTCTCCATTGTAAAGCAGTATTTTGGATCTGTAGTTCAGTCATAACAAACGTGACTGAATGAAAATTTAGACAGGTCTGGTCTCAATCTAGAAGAAATGCAAGGGAGAAAAAGTCACTTGTTCGTTTTTACTCTAGAAAGAGTAATACTACAAGATTTTATTTTAATTTTTTATTTTTATTTATTTTTTTTATTTTTATTTTTTTTGAGACAGAGTCTTGGTCTGTCGCCCAGGCTGGAGTGCAGTGGCGCCATCTTGGCTCACTGCAAGCTCCATCTCCCAGGTTCACGCCATTCTCCTGGCTCAGCCTTCCGAATAGCTGGGACCCCAGGCGCCCGCCACCGCGCCCGGCTAATTTTCTGTATTTTTAGTAGAGACGGGGTTTCACCTTGTTAGCCAGGATGGTCTCAACCTCCTGACCTCGTGATCTGTCTGCCTGGGCCTCCCAAAGTGCTGGGATTACAGGCGTGAGCCCCTGCGCCTGGCCACTACAAGATGTTTTAATGTTGAATCAACAACTTGCTTTGGATTTTATTTTCTAAAATGTAATCCACTACCTATCTTTTTTCTTTTTGAAATAGTTTTAGACTTACAGAAGAGTTGTGAAAACATTACAGAGTTCACATATTCTGTTCCCTCGGTTCCTTCTTTTTACAATTTACAAATTATGAAACAATTATCATTCACATTATTACAATACCATTAACGAAGTTACACCCCTTATTCAAATTTCACTGTTTTGGTTCCTAATATACTTTTCCTGTGCTAAGATCTAATCCGGAGTTCCACATTACATTTAATTGTTGGCGTAGTCTCTACCAATTTGTGATAGTTCCTCAGTTTCTTCTTCTCTTTCCTGACCTGGACATTTTTGATAAGTACTAATTGGTTACTTTTTAGAATATCTCTCAATTTGAGTTTGCCTTTTGTTTTCTCCTAAGGTTGAGACTGTACATTTTTGGAAAGAATACCTCAGAAGTGATGTTATTGTCCATCTATGTCCCTGTATCATATCAAAGGTATCTGTGATGATATATCTTATTTACTGGTGATGTTAACCTGGATCATTTGGCTAAGGCGATGTCTGCTGACTTTCCCACTGTATTTGCCCTTGTAATTGGTTAAGTATCTTCAGAGCAATACAATGTGGGTATGCAATGTTTCTCCTCAAACTTTTGCCTAATTTTAGCAACTTCTGCTTGCAATAATTATGACTGTAATGTTTGTAGTTGGCCATCTTAAAACAAAAAGGCACATTTGTTTCTAATAATGGTATATTTAAATGAAAAATGCAAACTCAAATCAGTCAACATTTTGCTTTTTATAGAGTTACCTGTGGCTGATATCTACAGGTTCATAGTTTCAGCAATGCATCCTAAGAGAGTTAAAGGATGTGAAGTAATGAAATATAAATTTTAATTATACTACCTGTATTTGCTGCATAATTGGAATTTCATTTCCATTCTGAATTTGTTGGGAGAAGCAGAAACAGCTTGCTGCTTTAGTGGGCTGGCATGGTTTGCAACGAAATGTTCCAAGCTTCTCAGCAGTCAGGTGAATATCCCAGCCTGAGGTCACCTTCACTGTATATCCCCAAGATAAAAGCAATTTTAGAGTCTCTTTGATCCTGAAGGTGTCCTAATTATCCAGTTCTGGAACTTGCCAACTGAGGTGATATTCAATTCTAACCCTACTTTCCATTTTAGACTATTATTATTACTAATACTACTATTATTGTTATTAAACAATTTTTACTCTTGTGAAATTTCCCAATTAGTTTAATTAATTGTGTAGTCTCTAGGTTTCTGAATATTTGAGACTTGACAGCACTAATCTTTCTTCTCCACTTCCTTCTTCTTTTATATTATCTTGTTCTTATTGGTGTGGAATTCCAAAGAAACAGGATGGGAAATGATAATTATCTTAAAAGGCCTGACAAATTTTAGTTTACTATACAAAAACCTAACTTATATTCACACAGAGTTTATTCTATGAAATAGTTTTCATAAGTGAGAAAGAATGTAACTATCTTATGAGGGCTCTATGTGTGTCTTTTCATTTGTAACAGTTTCATCTTACCCGCCTAGAACAGTCCCTGATATATACTAAGTTCCCAATAAATATTTGTTAAATATTACGTTAAGTGAAATAGCCAGGAACAGAAAAGTTGTCACTCACATGAAAGCTAAAAAATGTCAATCTCATAGAAGTGAAAAGTAGGACTGAGGATACCGTGAAGGCTGGGAAGGGGAAATCTAAGAGGGGAATAGAAAGAGATTTGTTAAAGCATACACAACAATTACAGCTAGATAGGAGAAATGCCCTCTCCTGTTTTGTACCTCTGTAGGATGACTACAGTTTATTATACGGTTTCAAATAGCTAGAAGGAGAATATTGAACTTTTCCAACACAAAGTAATGATAAATGTTTGAGATAATAGATATGCTTATTACCCTGATCTGATCACCATAAATTATATGTATCCAAACATCACTTTGTACCCCATGAGTATTCACAATTATTATTTATCAATTAGAAAAATAAAATAAAATAAATAAAATTAGGTTCTCGTAGACATAAAACAATTGCTGAGTGAATAAATTAATTTTAGGCAACATAAAAGCCTCCTAACACCACAAGAGTGATACACAGAACTGATAGCCCTATCTCTTCTCCTCATTAACATTTTTCTTTCTTTAGTTATTTATGAGTATGTATTCATGGTTCTTATTTTATTCCATGAGTTATAATCTGTTGCTATCACTATTTATTTTAATCCTCAAATTTTTGGACTGGGCATTCTTGATTAGAATCTATCTGTTCCTCAGCCGACTGTGCATGACTGATGAGAATGCCAGCTGCTCCTGGGTCGCAGCTTAATCTAACACACTCTTCCTAATGCACTGTCTATGCTGAAGTGTTTTCAAGTGAGTTACACTGTAACTAACATAAAGGTCCAGTTCTGTAGGGAATCAATTAAAGTTGAAATATGGGGCTGCAAGTGAAAACCATAAGCTTTGAAAAATAAGCATTTTGAAAATGTTTTGAAGCATGAGTATTAGGCCCTCGGTGAATTCAGGTAAGGCTTGTGATTTGATATATCACTTATTGAAGCACACAACTTCTTTGGTATTTTGAAAAACAATTATTCAAATTTATATGTTTCTTTTTTTTTCTTTGGGAAAAAAGTCTTTTTAGTTTGAATCAGCCTAGGATTAGAAATAATGAAATGTTCTTTGAAATTAGTCTTTTGCTGGTTTCACTTCTGGTGATTTATGAAAAGTACTGGGACTTGAGGTTTCTTGTTAATTATATCTATAATAAGTTAGTTATTCAACAGTGAAAAAATTCCCATGTGTTAATTCGAACTGATCTTGGGAAAATTAAAATCTTCTATAAAGTCTGTATGTTATGGAATGGGGATGAAATGTAGATGCCCACTTTCTTTAGTAGTTTGCTCATTGTGTATCAAATTTTATGTTTATAAAAATGTTTGTATTAACCTCATTTTCCTGATTACTTCATAAATATTATTTTAATAAATTTATAGAAGAGGTCTATAAAATATAAAACATAAAATATAAAAACCTCTAATAATCCCACATTTTTAAACTTCAGAAGTAATTTAGGTAAGGAGAAGCTCAGTTAGATTTTAAATTCAAGGAACATATAGTATTTCTAAGCCAGTCAAAAATGCTTTAGAGCACCCACAAACATGGTAATCGTAATTCTATCTTAATTCTGTTTTCTTTCTTTCTGTGAGCTATTAATTGCCTTTTAGAGAAAAAGCAAAAATGAAGAGGGAGATATGACGGCAGTATATAATTTCTCTCAATGCTTTATAGTTCCAGCCTACTCATTTTCATACTTTCATTTAACTCTAACAACAGTCCTATGAATAAAGTGTCATTATCACTGTTTTCCAATTGAGAAAATTTAATTTTCAAGATAGCTTGCCATGGTTATTTAAATGAGTTCACTGTATTGGAAACGGGACTAAAACCTAAATGCTTTTACTTCAAATCCTGACTTTTCACTTATCCATGCTTTGCTTTGTGAAAATGTGAAACATGATGGAAAGAATATCCAGAAAATGAGTTGTAGTCTTGTCCCTACCATGTATAATGTGTGACTTTGAAGTAGCTTCATGCTCTCAGTTTTCTCTGCGGTGTCTTCTGGCTCTGAGTTGCTATCTGAACATTGATTTGGCACATCTCCATCGGGTGCCAACCCCAGCCCAATCACTGTCTTAGGCACTGGAGATAAAGGGTGAATTGTATCACTTTTCTCACAGAACTTATGTTAAAGTGGGCGTCTCATAGGCCATAAACAAGTAAGCCCATATATAGGTGGAACTTTTATTAAAATTTATGCAAAAGGAGAAAATTCGAAGACTTATAGCTGCTTAAGAACATGAAGGATCTGTTCTGTAATTTCATTACAGAAATTACTTTTAATTAATTAACTAAGTTTTTAATTGATAAAAACTGGATATATTTATGATGTACAACATGATGTTTTGAAATATATATATACATTGTGGCATGGCTAAATCAAGCTAATTAACATATGCATTATGCATTACCTTACATACCAGTTTTTTGTGGTAAGAACACTTAAAATCTACTCTTTTAGCAATTATAAAGCATGCAATGCATTGTTATTAACTCCAGTCACCCTGTTGTACAATAGATCTCTTGAACTTAATCCTTCTGTCTAACTGAAATTTGTATTCTTTGACCAACATCTCCCTGCACAACCCCCTGACCAATTCCCGGTAACCAGCATTCTACTCTCTGCTTGTGCAGATGACTTCTTTAGATTCTACATGTAAGTGAGACAATGAGGTATTAGTCTTTCTGTGCCTGGCTTATTTTATTTAACATAATGCCCTCCGGCATCATCCACGTTGTCGAAAATGACAGGATTTCCTTCATTACAAAAATTATTGATATGCATACTATTGACCAAAATCTGGACCTTTCAGCCAATCTTAATAGCTAATTTATTTTAGTATGATTGATTTAACATCGATCATCAGGTTCTGAGTTTTACTTCAATAATGTAGATATAATTTGATTTCCACTATATTTCATATTTTCAAAACCATATTTGGTTAAGTATGCTGAATTATTTTCTTTTCTTTGGGCATTGTATTGCTAAGTTTATGTGATCTGCGCCTGCATTATAAAAAATAGTTTTATTGAGATATAATGCCAATCTGCTTATTTAAAGAGAAAATACAGTGGATTTTTGTATGTTCACAAAGTTGTGCAACCATTACCACAATTAATTTTAGAGGATTAAAATAAAGACTATAATTTACAATGGCATCATATTATGATATGTTTAAGGATAAATCTGACAAAACATGTGAAAGACATGTACTGAAAACTATAAAATATTACTGAGATAAAGACCTAAATAAATAGATATATCATATCTATGGATGGAAGACTCAATGATATGAGGATGTCGATTCTCTCCAAGTTGATTCATAAATTTAATTTAATCCCAGTCAAAATCCCAGTAGGCTAATTTTTGGTAGAAATTGAAAAATTGATTCTAAAATCATCTAGAAATGTAAAGAAGCTAGAGTAAACAAAAGAATATTGAAAATATAAAAAAGAAAACTGGAAAATTAATGCTATCCAATTTCAAACTTATGAAAAAGTTGCAGCAATCAAGATTATAGTTTTGGTGTCAATGTATAGCAATAGATCAATGGAATAAAGATAGACCCTCATATGTGGCAATTGATTTCTACTATAGCCGCAAAGGCAATGCAGCAAAAACGGCCTTTTCAAAATTAGTGCTGGACAATTTAGATATCCATATGAAAAAGAGAATTTCAATCTATCATATACAATATTTAACTCAAAATGGATGTTTAACTCAAAAAGTATGACACATCAAAAGACAAATTGATAAATTATACTTTATCAAAATTTAAAAAATTAAAAAAATTTGCTCTTTAAAAGAAAGTATTAGAGAATGAGAAGACAAATTAGAACATTTGCAAATCATATAGCTGATAAAGGATTTGTAGGCAGATTAAGGAATTCTCAAAACTTAATAACAAAACAGCATCAAATTTTAAAAATGGGAAAAATATTTAAACAGAAACTTCATCAAAGCAGATATACATATGCACACATGCAAGTAAGGACATGAAAAGATGCCAGACATCACTGATCATTAGGCAAAGGCAATGCAATTCCACTAACACCTATTTGTTATAAAGGCTAAAATTACAAATCTTGACCATCCTAAATATTGGTAAGGATATAGAGACAGTGGGGCCCTCTTAACAGTAGTATCACATACCACTTTAGAAAACCAAATTGGCAGTTTCTTAAAAAGTTGAAGCTATACTTACCATATAACCTAAGCATTCTATTCCCAAGTATTTACCCAAGAGAAATGAGAGGCTATAATCCTACAAAGACTTATAATAGAACGTTTATAGTAGCTTTATTAGTAATAACCACAAATGTGAAACAATCCACATGTCAATCAGTAGGTGAATGGATATACAACTGTGTTATAGACATGTGATGGGATTCTACTCAGCAATAAAAAGAAACTATTGAAACATACTACAACATGAATAAAATAAAAAATACTGAATGAAAGAAAGCTAGACAAAAAGTTCACATAGATGATTACATTTATATAAAATCCTAGAAAATGTCCCCTAATCTATAGTATCATAAAGATCACTGGCTGTTTGTGGATGAGTGTAAGGGAAATGAGGGTATGTGGGATGATAAAGAGTCACAAGGAACCTTTGGGGGTTGAATGAATATTTTCATTCTATTAAATGTGCTGGTGGTTTCACATGCATTTATACATGCAAATTTATCAAACTAGACAAATTAAATATGCACAATTTATTCTATGTCTATTATATATTAACAAAAGTATTAAAGAGAAAAGATGGTGAATTTATTGAGTGCTTTTCATTCTCCACATCTCTAACATTTCAAACACTAGACTTCACTTCACAAGAATTTAGGTTGTTTAATTCCTCATTACCGGAGCCTATAAAGCATCCTAATGTTATTTCAGGGTGGACTTCAAAAACTAAAGGAATAATTTAGCCAAGCACTTTCATTATAAGTCTTGGCTTACTTCTTGGAAATGTGACTAAATGATTACTATAACTGAAGACAGAGAGTGGCCATTTAAAAAATTAAATATATGTTTGATAAAATCCCTTACTTATATGCCCATTTACTTTGTAAGTACAAAAAGCATGTACTGATTATCTGAGAATATTAGTGTTCAAAGATAGTCTCTTCAAAACAGTGCTTTGCAGAATAATAAAAAAATAGATTGAGAGAGTTAGAATGCTAATATAGGTAAAATTGAAAGATTCTTTTTGTTTTCCACACTAACTGCTAACATTAGCTAATTTAATTTACAAGTAGCAGTGTACATTTGAAATGGGGTCATTCTTGAGGCATGAAAATAAATATTCCTTAATTCTATAATTCTGTGCCAATAGCTCTATGTAATGATGATGCCTGCCTTGAGAGTCTCCTTTTTTTTTTTTTTTTTTTTTGATAAGGAGTCTCACTCTGTTTCCCATGCTGGAGTGCAGTGGTACGATATTGGCTCACTGCAACCCCTGTCTCCTGGGTTCAAGTGATTCTCCTGCCTCAGCCTCCTGAGTAGCTGGAATTACAAATGCCTGCCACCATGCCTGGCTTTTTTATTTATAGTAGAGACGAGGTTTCACCATGCTGGCCAGGCTGGTCTCAACTCCTGACTTCAGGTGATTCTCCTGCCTTAGCCTCCCAAAGTACTGGGATTACAAGCATAAGCCACCGTGTCTGACCCTAAATTTTAAAGTCAGTAATTAAACACTTGTCTGGATAGGGGGTTGTGCTATGCCAGAAAGCTCTACATCTCCTCTCCTGGCATTTATAGTGATTTCAAATTCTGTTTGTAAAAAGTTTAACAGGAGCCCAGCACTTTGTTAACTGTAAAAAATATATATCTTCAAAAGTATCTTAAAAGATAGGCAGACCCTTATATTCTAGTTATATTTTGTAACACAGAGGCAACTCAGTCTGCAGTGATACCTCTTGTATTTATTTTGTTTCATTTTATTTTGGATGAAGGCATCAAACATTAGCAAATGTACAAGGCATTTACACCTATTCATATTCCTGTTCATCTCTTTGATGCCCTCTCTAACTACTATGTAGGGCAAAACAGACCACAAATGAGATAAAATTTTGTGAGTAGAGCTAACTCAGTGATCTACCAGATTAAATTAATAATGTCTTAACAATGAAATGTGGCTTATTTAAATATATCAAAACAGATATGTGTAGCTGGCAAGCCACAAAATAGAAAAGCCTGAAGCAAATATTCTTATCTTACAGTGTGAGAGGTTTGTATAATCCTTGACTAGTCACTTCAGTTACTGGCAAGGTCATTCTTTGGTGGCAATTTCAACTTGTCCAGGAAGCCATGATTTGTAATTAAAATATTGGCTTCTAGTTCTGTAACAAGATGCCGTAGAATCATTTTTGCCTGTTTCTTTCCTCTAAATAATATTAAACACCCTAGACATCATTCAACAGACAATGATAAAAGTACTCTTCCATTAGTCCATTTTCATGCTGCTGTTAAAGATATACCCAAGACCGAGCAATTTACAAAAGAAAGAGGTTTAACTGGACTTAAAGTTCCACGTGACTGAAAAAGTCCCACAATCAATTATGGTGAAAAGCAAGGAAGAACAAGTCACATCTTACATAGATGGCAGCAAAGAGAGAACTTGTGCAGGAAAACTCCCCCTTACAATAACCATCAGATCTCATGAGATTACTCACTATCACAAGAACAGCACAGGAAAGACCCGACCCCATGATTTAATTACCTCCAACCAGGTCCCTCCGACAACATGTGGGAATTTAAGATGAGATTTGGATGGGTCATGGCCAAACTATATCATTCCACTCCTGGCCCCTCCCAAATCTCATGTCCTCACATTTCAAAACCTGTAACGCCTTTCCAACAGTACCCCAATGTCTTAACTCATTTTAGCATTAACACAAAAGTAAACAGTTCAAAGTCTCATCTGAGACAAGGCAAGTTCCTTCTACCTGGCCGGTAAAATCAAAAGCAAGTTAGTTAATTCCCAGATACAGTGGGAGTACAGGCATTTGATAAATACAGCCATTCTGAATGGGAGACATTGGCCAAAACAAAGGGGCTACAGGCCCCATACAAGTCCCAAATCCAGCAGCACAGTCAAATCTTAAAGCTCCAAAATGATCTCCTTTGACTCCATGTCTCACAACCAGGTCATGCTGATGCAACAGGTAGGTTCCCATGGACGTGAGCAGCTCTGCCCCTGTGGTTTTTTCAGGGTAGGGCCTCCCTCCAGGCTGCTTTCATGGACTGGCATTGGGTCTCTGCAGCTTTTCCAGGCACAAGGTGCAAGTTGTCAGTGGATCCACCATTCTGGGGTCTGGCGGACGGTGGCACTCTTCTCATAGCTTCACTGGGCATTGCCCCAGTAATGACTCTGTGTGGAGGCTCTGACCTCACATTCCCCTTCTGCACTGCCCTAGCAGAGATACTCCATGAGAGCCCCAACCCTGCAGCAAACTTATGCCTGAACATCCAGGTATTTCCATATATCTTCTGAAATTTAGGCAGAGGTTCCCAAACCTCAATTTTTGACTTCTGTGCACTGACAGGCTCAACACTACGTAAAAGCTGCCAAGGCTTGAGGCTTGCACCCTCTGAAGCCACAGCCTGAGCTCTACATTGGCTCCTTTCAGATATGGATGGAGCAGCTGAGATACAAGGCAGCAAGTCCCTAGACTGCACACAGCATGGGGACCCTGTGCCTGGCCCAGGAAACCAGTTTTTCCTCCTAGACCTCCAGGCTTGTGACGGGAGGGGCTGCTGTGAAGACCTCTACATGCTCTGGAGACATTTTTCCCATTTTCTTGGGGATTAACATTCAGCTCCTCCTTCTTTATGCACATTTCTTTAGCACACTCGAATTTCTCCTCAGAAAATGTGACTTTTCTTTTCTATCACATTGTCAGGCTGCAAATTTTCTGAACTTTTATGCTCTGCTTCCCTTATAAAACTGAATGCCTTTAATAGCTCCCAAGTCACCATTTGAATGCTTTGCTGCTTAGAAATTTCTGCCGCAGGGTACTCTAAATCATCTCTCTCAAGCTCAAAGTTCCACAAATCTCTAGGGCAGGGGCAGAATGTTGCCAGTCTCTTTGCTAAAACATAACAAGAGTCACCTTTGTTCCATTTCCCAACAAGTTCCTCTTCTCCATCTGAGACCACCTCAGTCTGGACATTATCGTTCATGTCACTATCAGCATTTTTGTCAAAGCCATTCAACAAGTCTCTAGGAAGTTTCAAAGTGTCTCACATTTTCCCATCTTCTTTGGAGTCCTCCAAACTGTTTCAACCTCTATTACCCAGTTCCAAAGGCTCTTCCACATTTTCAGGTATCTTTTCAGCAATGCCCCATCGACTGGTACCAATTTACTGTATTAGTCTGTTTTCACACTGCTGAGAAATTTATATCTGAGACCAGAATAAAGAGGTTTAATTGGACTTACAGTTCCATGTGGCTGGAAAAGCTTTACAATCTTGGCCAAAAGCAAGGAAGAGCAAGTCACGTCTTACATGTATGGCAGCAGGCAAAGAGAGAACTTGTACAGGAAAACTCCCCCTTATAATATCCATCAGGTCTTGTAAGACTTACTCACTATCATCAGAACAGTATGGAAAACCTATCCCCATGATTCAGTTACCTCCCACTAGGTCCCTCCCACAACATGAGGGAATTCAAGATGAGATTTGGTGGGAACACAGCCAAATTATATCAACTCTGTAATCTTGACAGAAGAATGTGGGCTTCCTAAGGGCATCATGAATCAGGGAATGAAAATGTGGTAATCTCTCTGGATATTCTTTTTATGTCTCATATACTGTGGGATTGGGTGTTGGAGAGGGCTGCAGCCTGCAACCAACACACAATCGTAGGAAAAAAAAAATACATAAACAAAAACAAAACAAAACAAACAAACAAAAAACCCAAGAAAGCCTATTCTATCTGGCCAATGCACTGAGAAAGGAGAAGTACAACAGAGATCCAGTGGGGAGTTCTAACGACAGCTCTACAAACTAGTCTGTTGGGCAGTCCATTCCTCTGAAAACAGAGCAATAAAGGCCCTGGCCATCCCAGCCCTTGTTCTGTAACTGGGTCATCAGTAGGTGTTCCAATATGGCAATGGTGGTGACAATGAAGCCCCATATCTCCCTGCCCTTCACCCCACTGGCATACAGGAATCAAAACCTAGTGTCATCTGCACTTTCCAGAAGATTGCCCACCAAAAACAGGGTGCAAAGGGATATGCTTCTCCCCCTGTAAATAGTATCAGTAGAGATTAGTGGGAACCCCCATAGTGCCATAAGAAGAAAGCAGACCAGAATAACATAAGCGCTCAGGAAACTAAACTGTCATTGTAGCTAAATCATAAAAAAATAGAACAGAACCCACACACCAACTAAAATAGAAGACTTAAATAAAATCAAAAGTATCCTAACATAGAAAATATCTCGGACACAATAAAAATTTCTTGTCATACCAATAAACCAGGAAAACAACAATTTGGATGAGAAGAACAACCAACTGATATCCATACTGAGATGAATCAGATGTTGAAATTACCTGACAAAGATTATAAAGAGCAGCTGTCATCCAAATGCTTCAGTTATCAATAACAAATGCCGTGGACACAAATGAAAAAAACAGAACCCCCCCCCCCCAAAAAAAAGAGAAGTTTTAAAAAAGGCAACATAGAAGTTATAAAATTTAAAAATTTAATAATCAAGTTAAATCTTACTAGATGGATTCAGTAGTGGAATGGGGATGACAGAGGATAGAATTAGTAAGCTTAAACACAGATCAATAAAATTTACTCAATTTGAAAAACAGAGACAAAAAGCAAAAAAAAAAAAAAAAAAAAAAAAAAAAATAGAGAGAGAGATCCCCAGGACTCTGTGGGATAAGAACAAAACATAGGTTGATACAAAAGTAATTGTGGTTTTTGCCATTAAAAGTAGGATCCTACTTGAGAAAATGTGTGAGACTGAAACTGAAAAGGTGTCCAAACAAATAGTTGTGGAAACTTCCAAATTTGGTGAAAAACATAAACTTGCAAATGAAACTACATAAATTTTGCTTTAAGAACTTCAAAACCTTCAATTAGGATAAACTGCAGAAATCATCAGCAAGATACAGCATAATTAAACTTTTGAAAACTAAATACAAAGAAAAAAAAATCTTAAAATAGCCAGAGAGAAAGGATACATTATCCATATAATAGATTTCTAATCTGAAACCATTGGACACAGAGGAAATGAAAGATTTTTCAAGCACTGAAAGAAAAGAACTATTAATCTTATCAATGTCTGGCAAAGCAAACCTTCAGGGGAGAAGAAAAAATACAGACATTCTCCAGTGAAAGAAAACTAAGAAAATTGTTGTTAATAGATCTACTCTTCAAGAACAGATAAAGGAGGGAGATAAGTAGGAATATGGCAGGCTGGAGGCAAGACTACCTTGCAGTTCCCTCTCGAATGGACAGAGTGGCATGTGGAGACCCACTCAGATGGACAGTGTGGCTTGTGGAGACCCACATCCTTAACTTTTGCTCTATGAATTACCAGGAACATACCAGGAAAGCTGAGAGGATCCATAGACCCTTTGAAGGAGGTGGATTGCCCCTGCAGGCTCCACAGGACAGCCAAGGAACTGTGAGTCAAGGAACTGTGAGCCAAGGAACTTGCTTTCTCAGTGGGGAGGCTTGTAGCCTGAAGCAAGTTCCCACCCTGCTTACTGACTGCCTAGAAATAAACTCTATGCTGTGCTGTTGGTTGGCTTTGGGCGGGGCAGGGATGGGAGGACTAACACCAAAATTGTGGGCTGTGGGGGTACATGAGAGCTGGAAGAGGCCTGTGGCTGCTGGCTTTGCTCCATTTCCCTGAAAACTTGTGTGATGCAGCAGGGGCAGCCATAATCCCTCTGGAAACATAACTTCATTGGCCTGAGAACCGCACTGCCATCCCCCCTAGCAGCCGCAGCAAGCCCTGCTTAAGGACAGTGTGAGCTCAGACATCCCTAACCCTGTCCCCACCTAATAGTCTTTCTCTACCTGCCCTGGCAGCCAAAGACAAAGGACACAACCTCTTGGGAGCTCTATGGCCCCGCCTACCACCTGAGATAGCAGAATACTTACCCAAAGGTGAACCTAGGGAAAGCTAGTATTCTCCCCATACTACTGCAGCTGATGCACTCATGAGAGCACCACCTCCTGGCTGGAGGCCAACCATCACAAAACAAAGCGCACTTAACAAAAATACAACCAAGTATCCTCACAGAATTTGCTTCACTTCTCTGCTGCCTCCTTCAAAGCAGATGCTGGTCTCTATGGCTAAGAGACTTGAAGACAGATCACATTACAGGACTCTCTTCAGACACTCCCCAGTATCAAACCAGAGCCTGGTAGTTCCACTGGGTGGCTAAATCCAAAAGAGAGAGGGAAAAAAAATTGCTATAGCTTAGCTTTCAGGAAGCCCCATTCCGAGGAGAAGGGAAAGAGCACTACATTAAGAGAGCACTCTGTGGGACAAAAGATTCAGAATAGTAGCCCTTGAGTCCCAGATCTCCCCTCTGACATGATTTACCCAAATGGGAAGGAACCAGAAAAACAATTCTGATTATATGATAAAACAATAGTCCCAGCACTTTGGAAAGCCGAGGCAGGCAGATCACTTGAGGTCAGGAGCTTGAGACAAACCTGGCAAACATGGTGAAACCCCGCCTCTACTAAAAATACAAAGATTAGCTGGGTGTGGTGGCACACACCTGTAGTCTTAGCTACTAGGGAGGCTGAGGCAGGAGAATTGCTTGAACCTGGGAGGTGGAGGTTGCAGTGACTGAGGATAGCACCACTACACTTCAGCCTGGGTGGCAGAGTGAGATTCTGTCTCTAAATAAATAAATCAACAAATAACAAAAGAAGATTCTCTAACACCCTCCAAAAGATCACACTAGCTCCAAGATTTCATCTTGGAGCTAAACCAAGATGAAATCTCTGAATTACCAGAAAAAGAATTCAGAAGGCTTACTATAAGCCAATCAGGGAAGCACCAGTGAAAAGTGAAGTCAAACTTAAAAAAATCAAAAACATGATACAAGATGTGAAAGGATAAATCTCCAGTGAAATAGACCGCATAAATAAAAAACAGTCACAACTTCTGGAAATGAAGGACAGACTTAAGGAATTGCTGTTGCACTGGAAAGCCTCAGCAATAGAATCGAACAAGGAGAAGAAACAACTTCAGAGCTTGAAGACCAGGCTTTTGAATTAACCCAATCTGACAAGGACAAAGAAAAGAGAACTTTAAAAAATGAACAAGACCTCCAAAAAGTTTGTGATTATGTTAAATGACCAAACCTAAGAATAATTTGTGTTCTTGAGGAAGAAGAGAAATCTAAAACTTTGGCAAACATATTTGAGGTAATAATCAAGGAGACTTCCCTGGCCTTGCTGACGATCTAGACATCTAAATGCAAGAAGCTCAAAGAACACTGGGAGATTCATTGCAAAAAGATCGTCACCTAGGCACATAGTCATCAAGATTTCTAAAGTCAACACAAAGGAAAGAATCTTAAGAGCCATAAGGCAGAAGCATCACGTATCCTATAAAGGAAAACCTATCAGATTAACAGCAGATTTCTCAGCAGAAACCCTACAAAGGGATTGGGGTCCTATCCTTAGCCTCCTTAAAACAATTACCAACCAAAATTTTTTTATCTAGTGAAACTAGGCTTCATAAATGAGGGAAATATACAGTTTTTTCCAGGCAAACAAAGGCTGAGATAATTCACCAGTACCAAGCCAGTACTATAAGAACTGATAAAAGGAGCTGTAAGTCTTGAAAAAAATCCTCAAAACACACCAAAACAGAATCTCCTTAAAGCATAATTCTCAAAGGACCTATAAAACAACAACACAGTGAAAAATAAAAAAGTAATAATAATCAAGGTATTCAGGCAACAAATAGAAAATGAATAGAATAGAACCTCACATCTCAATATGAAGGTTGAATCTAATTGGCCTAAATGCTCCACTTAAAATATACAAAATATCAGAGTGGGTAAGAATTTCCCCACCAAGTATCTTCTGTCTTCAAGAGACTCAACTGATGCATAAGGACTCACATAAACTTAAGGTAAAGGGGTGGAAAAAGATATTCCATGCAAGTGAAAACCAAAAGCCAGCAGGAGTAGCTATTCTTATGTCAGACAAAACAAACTTTAAGAAATAGTAGTTTAAAAAGACAAAGAGGGACAATATATAATGATAAAAGGACTAGTTCAACATGAAAATATTACAACCTAAATACATATGCACCTTACAATGGAGCTCCAAAATTTATAAAACAATTACAAATAGACCTAAGAAATGAGACAGATGGCAACACAATAATAGTGGGGGACTTGAATACTTCACTGACAGGATTAGACAGGTCATCAAGACAGAAAGTCAACAAGGAAACAATGAACTTAAACTACACCCTAGAACAAATGGGCTTAACAGATATTTACAGAGCATTCTATCCAACAACTGCAGAATATACATTCTATTCATCAGCACATGGAATATTCTTCAAGATAGACCATATGATAGGCAGCAAAACAAGTCTCAACAAATTTAAGAAAATCAAAATTGTAGCAACTAGTCTTTCAGACCACAGTGGAATAAAATTGGAAATCAATTATAAAAAGAAACTTAAAAGCCATGGAAAAACATGAAAATTAAATCACCTGCTCCTGAATGATCATTGGGTCAACAATGAAATCAATATGGAAATTAAAAAATGATTTAAACTGAACAATAATAGTGACATACCTGTCAAAATCTCTTGGATACAGCAACAGCAGGGTTAAGAGGAAAGTTCATAGCATTAACTGCCTACATCAAAAAGACTGAAACAGCACAAATATACAATGTAAGGACACACTTGAAGGAGCTAGTGAAACAAGAACAAACCATACCCAAAAAAAGCAGAAGAAAATCAATAATCAAGATCAGAGCAGAACTAAATAAAATTGAAATAAAAAAATTACAAAAGATAAATGAAATGTAAAGCTGGTCTTTGAAAAGATACATAAAATTGATAGATCATTAGCAAGATTAACCAAGAAAAGAAGAGAGAAGATACAAATAAGCTCAATTAGAAACAAAATGGGAGATATTACAACCAATATCACAGAAATACAAAAGCTTATTCAAGGCTACTATAAACACCTTTACACACATGAACTAGAAAAGCTAGAGAAGATGGATAAATTCTGGAAATATACAATCCTCCCAGATTAAACCAGAAAGATGTAGAAACTCTGAACAGACCAATAACCAGCAGCGAGATTGAAATCCTAATTAAAAAGTTACCAATAAGAAAAAGTCTTGGACCAGATAGATTCACAGCTGAATTCTATTAGACATTCAAAGAAGAATTGATACCAATCCTATACACTATTCCAAAAGATAAAGAGAGAATCCTCCTTAAATTATTCTATGCAATATCACCTTAATACCTAAACCAGGAAAGGACATAAAAAAAAGGAAAACTACATACCAATATCTCTGATGACATAGATCCAAAAGTCCTCAATAAAATTCTAGTTAATCGAATTCAACAGAATATCAAAAAGATAATCTACCATCATCAAGTGGGTGCCATACCAGGGAGACAGGGATGATTTAAGTCAATAAATGTGATACACCACATAAACAGAAATAAAATAAAAATAAAAATCACATGATCATCTCAATAGATGCAGAATAAAACATTTGAAAAAATCCAGCATCCCTTTATGAAAATCCTCAGCAAAATTGGCATAAAAGAGACACATTTAGGCAATAAAAGCCATCTTTGACAAAGGTGCAGCTAACATTATACTAAATGTGGAAAAGTTGAAAACATTCCCCCTGAGAAATGGAACCAAGACAAGGGTGCTCATTTTCACACTACTCAACATGGTACTGGAAGTCCTAGTCAGAGCAATCAGGCAAGAAAAACAAATAAAATGCATCCAAATTGGGAAAGAGGAAGTCAAGCTGTTGCTGTTGACATGACTGTATAGCTAGAAAACCCTAAAGACTCATCCAAAAAGCTCCTAGAACTGGTATATAAATTCAGCAAAATTTCAGGACACAAAGTTACTATACACAAATCAGTAGCTCTGCTGTATGCCAATAGCGACCCAGCTGAGGATTAAATCGTAACTTAACTTCTTTTACAATAGCTACAAAAATAAATAAATAAATAAAATAATAAATACTTAGGAATATACCGCCAGTTGCCTCAGACTCTCCAAAGCTTGAAGGCAAGAACAGCTAAGGCTGTCAAACAGCTATGATGACAGCCTGCCCTTCCCTCTGGGAGCTCCATCCCAAGGAGGTTTGAAATGGCTGTCAGCTAGCAGAAATGGCTGTCAGCTAGCAAAAACTGGTGGGGGCCAGGTGCGGTGGCTCAGGCCTATAATTTCAGCACTTTGGGAGGCCGAGGCAGGCGGATCATGAGGTCAGGAGATAGTGACTATCCTGGCTAACATAGTGAAATCCTGTCTCTACTAAAAATATAAAAAATTAGCCAGGTGTGGTGACATGCGCATGTAGTCCCAGGTACTCAGGAGACTGAGGCGGGAGAATTGCTTGAACCCGGGAAGTGGAGGTTGCAGTGAGCCAAGATCGTGCTACTACACTCCAGCCTAGGTGACAGAGCAAGACTCCATCTTAAAAAAAAAAAAAAAAAAAAGCAAAAACCAAGAAAACACTGGTGGAAGTGACTGGAGACCCCAGTTGGGAGATTCTACTCAGTAGAGAAATGGGATCCTGGGTCCATGTGAACAGTGTGACCACTTTTCTGCAGAGCTGCTGGGCTATGTTGAGGGACCACCCTGGTGCCTGGTTGCCTCAGACTCCCTAGAACCTAAAAGCAACAATGGTTAAGGCTGTGAGAAAGCAAAGACGGTAGTCCCACTCCTCACACTGAGAATTTCATCTCAGGGAGGTGAAATACTGCTACCAGTGGTTGGCTGGATTCCCAAGTCAGTGGGTCTTATCCTGCAAGATACCATGAAAGCAGGGCCTGCAGCCTGTCACTGTTCAGCCCCGTGGATTCAGCCCCTTTCCTAGAGATATGTACCAGGGTTGAAACCCCTGCTTTGTCATAGTTGCAGCTGCTTTTGCTGGGAAGCCGAGTATCTCTGCATGTGCTTGAGTGGCAGCTCTCCTGAGACTCCACCTAAGTCTGTGTGTTGGACTGAAGGCCCTGGTGGAGTGGGTTCATGAGAGGGTCTCCTGACCTGAGGGTTGCAAAGATCCACTGAAGAAGCATGAGTCCCTGGGGTCACTCACTCACTCACTCACTGTTTCCCTGGGATGGGGAGGCTCCCTTGACTTCATGTCATCCCAGGTGGGCAACCATCTTGCCTTGCTTTTCTTCAATCTCTGTGGGTCAAGCTTTTGTCTTGATGAGTCCCAATGTATATACTTGAATGTTTAAGCTGAAGGTGCTGTATTTACTCACCAGTTCCTTTTCTCTCCACAAGAGTAGCACACACTAGCTGCTTCCAGGTGGCCATGTTGGCCAATCCCTCAGAGCATCATTCTTCACTGTTTTACTTTTAAGCTGCCAATGCCATTATGTTTGAAGTGAGTTTCTTGTAGGCAGCATATTGTTGGATCAGTTTTAGTTATCCACTGTATCAAACATTGTTCTTGAGTCTTCTGCTTCTTTGTTCTTGTCTTCTTGTGAGTTACTTGAGCATTTTTAGAGTTCCATTATGATTTGTTTGTTTTTAAGGATATCATTTTGTTCTGTTTTCTTAATTGTTGCTCAGGATATTGTTGCTCGATATATACATAGCTCATCAAAGCATACTGGGGTTGATATTTTACTACTTCCAATGAATTATAGAAATCTTACTATTATTTAGATCCCTCTACTCTTTGTAATTTTAAACATAATTGTGTTAAGCATCTTCTCTACATAGAGAAAGAACCCCATCAGATGGTGTGTAACTTTTTGCTTTTACCATAAAATATAATTAAAGAAATTCATAACATGAAAAAGAGTCTATTTTATTTCTATTTCTACCTATTCTATTATTCTTTCCTTTATAAAGATTCTAGCCTTCTTCTGTTTTCTGTTAGAGAATATATTAACCAAGTACATATGACATTCTCAAATTTGTATGTATCAAATTACAGAACTTCAAAATATATGAAGCAAAACAAGACAAAAGAAAAAAAATGAGAAATTCACAATTATAGTTGGGGAACCAAAAGAATGACTAGACCGCAAATCAGCTGGGATGTGAAAGACCTGAACAACACCATCAACCAATAGGATACCATCATATTTAGAGAGCACTAGGCCCAACAGAAGCAGAACACAAGTTCCTTTCAAGTACCCATGGAACATGAACCATGAGAAAGCATATGCTGGATTAAAAAAATATTTAAAAGAACTGAAGTCACATAGAGTAAGTTCACTTACATAAAGGAATCAAACTAGAAGTCAATAACAGAAGATGAGAAAAATTTCTATATACTTGGAATGTAAACAACACTTTTAAATAATCCAGGGTCAAACAAGAAAAGCATAATAAAGTAAAAATATATTTAACTGATTCAAATTAATACACAACATATTAAAGTTTGTGGGATGTAACTAAAGCAGTGCTGTAAAATAAATTTATAACACCAAATACTTATAATTTAAACAGTAGAAAGACTTCAAATCAATATAAGTTCCTGCTTTAAGAAACTAGAAGAGAAAAATTAACCTCTCAAAAGCAGAAGGACATAAAAAAGAAAATGACAAAAAGAAATAACATTGAAAATAGAAAATCAACAGAGAAATTAAGTGTGACTAAAAGCTGTTTTTTTAAATAATTGAAACAACACAACTTATAAACCTCTGCCAAGATTGGCAATGATAAAATGTTGGATTTTAAATATTTATCTTCATTTATTTTTATTCTTAATGTGCACACAAGGAGTTCTGGAACAGAGACAGATTTTTCATTAAATACCTTGTAGTAAATAAGCATATCATACTCTCTTCTCTGAATTCTTTGATCTAGTCTTTACCGTTGTGTAATGTGATAAAAATTAGGTAAATCTTACATGAGTAACTAGATACACCACAGGTGAGAGACAAGGCAAAATGATTTGTCACTGCTCAGTAAAGGAAGGAGGCAGTGGTTTCTCTTGCTTTAGAATGTCCCCCTTACTTCATCATATTAGCATGTAAATAAAATCGTTCCAGAAGCCATGTAACCCATTTCTCTCAGAACTGTAGATGTCTTCAAGTTTCTGGCCTCATTTTTCTTGAAATGTAGATAACCAGGGAGACAGTGTTCCAGAATTTCTGGCACTTTAGAGTTTAACCCAAGAACCTAGCCCAGAACAGTAATCATTGATAATATACAAAAAAATAAGTTTTCTATGCTTTCTGATTACTGTAATTAACAAGGCAAATCAATACAAATATTATATGAAAAAAATCATGAAGCTCATGCTTTTTGCAGGAACATCAGGAAATCCAGGGAAATTTTATTTTCCCACATAAAATGAAAGAAGACACAAATAGTTGATATCAAGAATGAAACAGAGAATAGCACAACAAGTTTTGCAGGCATTAAAAGCATAATAAGACATATTACAAATGATTTATGCTAATGAATTTGACAGCTTGAAAGAAAGAAACCAATTTGCTGGAAACTACAAACTACCAAAACTCAGCCAAGAAGAAACTGATAACCTACGTAGTTGTATAACTGTTAAGAAAACTGAGTTTTTAATTTAAAAGCTGCTAAAAAGAAAGATCAGGAACCAGGTGGTTTTAACAGAGAATTTTTACCAAACCTTCAAAAAAATCAATAAAAATATTATGCAATATCTTCCAGAAAATAGAAATGGAGAAAACACTTCATAACTTCCAATTTTATAAAGCTAGTATTACCTTGATAAAAGGTTAGTATTACCTTAATAATATAGCACATAACACAAAACAAGCTACAGATCAATATCTCTCATGAACACAGATGCAAAAATGCTCAATAAAATTTTAGCAATCAGAGGTGACATTATGGGGAAAGGCAGAACAAAAACCTCTGAAAATTCTTTCCTCTGAAGTGGCAACAAGAACACTGCTAAAAATTGTCAAAATCTACTTTTCAGAATTGTGGACGTTAACAAGGCTTGCAACCTTATGTGGGAAATTGATTACCAGATCTTTCACATTGTATTATTTATAATGCCTATTTTTAACAAAAAAATCACAAGATATGCAAGGAAATACAAAAACATGGCTAATACACAGGAAAGGAAAAAAAATAGTTAATAGAAACTAGTCTGTGGGAAAGCTAAGATGATGAAGACTGAGACAAAAACTTTAAATCAGCAATCACAGAACCAATGAATAGTATGAAAACAGGTGTCTTCTCAAAAGAAAATATCAATAAGGAGGTAATATAAGAAAAAAGAAAAATTACGCAGTTGAAAAGTAAAATAAAATAAAACTTTTACTACAGTGGCTCAACAGCATATTTGAAGAGGCAGAATAAAAATCTACAAACTGGAAGATAAGGTAATTGAAATTATTCAGTTTGAGGAACAGAAAGACTAAAAAATAAAAAACCAGAGACACAGAGATCTGCATAATAGCATCAAGCATACCAAATTAGCAAAATATGAGTCCAAAAAAAGAAAAAATGGGCAGAAGAATGTTTGAGTATTATGGTTAACTGCCAAGATTTGATGAACATTACTTTGCACACACAGGAAGCTCCATGAGCTCCAAGTAGAATAAATTCAAAATGATTCATGCCTAAACACATCATGATTAAACTGTTGAAAGCTTAAAACAAAGGCAGAATCTTGAAAGCAGCAAAAGAGTAGCAACTCATCACACATAAAAAGTTCAATAAGATTAACAGCTGTTTTATAATCAGAAACCAAGGAGGCCGGGAGGCAATGGGCTGACATATTCAATGTGCTGAAAGTTGTGTTGGTTATATGAAGCTACACATGTGATTAAATCCCAGATAGCTATACACACACACACACACACGCACACACACACTTATATATAACTAGCAAAATATGAATAAACTATGATTTGTACCAATGCCAATTTTCTGGTTTTGATATCATACTGTAGTCATCCAAGATGATGAAGGCTGTGTGAATGATGCATGGGACATTCCTATGATTTTTTTTTTTTTTGCAATTTTACATGAGTTTATATATATTCCAAAATAAAAACTTAAAAAAAAAACTATTTAAACTTATGAGTATCAAGTAAAATATTACTATTAAACATAATTCTCAAAGTTCATGTAACAATAATAATGAAAACATGAGTAGTTGTAATTTTACTTTTCTATTTCCCAATGCAGTGTGTGTCACCTCAACCTGATTTCAACCTCCTAGTTGTATTCCTGAATCTGTCCTAGAATTGTAGTGTGACCTTTGGCAAGCCATTAAGTTGATAAACTTTTAAGAATCTTCATCTACTTCTAACAAGTGGATTTAATATATAACATTAGACAACATGTATTTTAGTCTTTTGAAATGAAAGTGACATTTTATTAAAAAAAAAAGATAGTCAACAATTTTTCTAATTCAAATTAAGTTTATAGTTCCATTAGAAAAAGCAAACAATGTACACATAAAATAAAGATTTTCATGAATTTCTGTATCTTAATGATGTTGGCCTAATTCATTTTATATATTGAATACATTTCAAATCTGTGGCTCCCCAAAATCTTAGTTATTTATCTTTTGTTAATATTTTTTATATGCTCATTGAATTTACAGGATTGCTTTTATCCCTAGAAACTTCATTCTGCCCTCTAAGTTTCTGTTGCATTTTCAACATAGGATGTGTAGTTTTAGAATATTCTGGAGTACTCTTCTCACCTTAGAATATTTAAATGTCATGTTAAGTTAAAAAGCTTTTGATATCATTGTTTGGTTTCTTACCCATCAATAGCAAGGCAAGTCACAAGAATAACTGCAGTTTCTGCCTACTGTCATGGACAGCATTGGATTTGCTGTGTCTTGAGGAAAGTTTGATTTCTATTGAGACTTGAAAAATATTTGATTGCTTTTGGAGATTTGGGTAATTCCTTGATTGATTTGCATTGTCAAGCCACGAGAATGCCATGAACTGTTCTTGTTTACATAATTTCCTTCTATGGATAATAAATCCAATATGATAAAATATCCTTTAAGTCCTACGCTTAAAATGCATCTGTGATAATAATCAAATTATATTAAATGTGGAATGAAACAGATTATATTCAACTGTATTGTCAGTGAAAAACTAAAGTGTTAAGAAAAATATTTTTCATGCCTTCTCCCTTGTAATGTCAGGAATTATTTTCTTTCCTCATGTAAACCTGAGCTTTAAACTATCAGCTGCTCAGGAATCTTGATGAAATGGGTGCTATGAATAAGTCAAATTTAAGAGTTTCAGGATTAGAAAACGAAAAGATAAAAAGTCAGAAGTGACTACCTTTAGAATTCCAATGAAAAAAACCCAATATAAGCTGTGTATTTCCCCGAGGAAAGTCCTTAAAGCAAAAGTTTTATGTTGCATTTTTTAGAATTTTTGTCTGCTTCTGATTTAATCTGTTTCTCTGACCACATCAGATAATCAGCACAATGATATAGTCATTTCTGGTGAATATACAAACCAGACTTAGAACAAGATCCAGAAGTTTTAATAAATGGTCCTCACAGGAAACCAATTATGGGGGAGTTTGTGGTTTGAATCTAGTTTCAGGGAGCACAAGGGTTTGTTTCACCTTAAAACAAAGATAGGCTTTTATGCACAGAATAATTCTGAAAAGCAAGAAGACTGTATTTTCAGTAGGATGTATGTGAAATGTGGCTCCTTATGAAAGAAAAGAAAATATTTGTGATGCATTTTTCCCACCAGGATGACATTTTGTTACAGCTTAAGAATGTTATTACAATTCCATTCACTAATGGTGTAAACAAAAATTTTTGAATGCCACTATGAGGGCTTAGTGCTATATTCTTTACAAAATGTATTAAATTTTAGACTTGGTTTTCATCAGGAGATGTCTTATCACTACTGTACAACCTGAGATCTATAAGACTGACAATAACATATATTTACCAGAGTGTTTTTCCTTGTCTTATGACTCTTGTCTTTTCTCCATCCTTACCAAGGGGTAGCCGCCGAACTGAATTCTATTTTAACAGAACATAACTTTAAAAAGTTTCATCATACATTCATACATGCATTTAAGCCTAACATTATATGGATTTTTAGATGTTCTTAAACAATAAATTTTTTTAAAAGGTAGAAGTAATGGAAATACCTATTGGGATGATGTTTATAGTAGAATTTTTAGGTTAGAGAAAGGAAGTTTTCTTGTTTTCTCAGTTTATTAATTTTTTTTTAGATGAACTCTCACTCTGTTGCCCAGGCTGGAACACAATGACGCGATCTCGGCTCACTGCAACCTCTGCCTCCCAGGGTCAAGCGATTTTCCTGCCTCAGCCTCCCAAGTAGCTGGGACTACAGATGTGTGCCACCATACACTGCTAATGTTTTGTAATTTTAGTAGAGACAGGGTTTCACTATGTTAGCCAGGATGGTCTCGATCTCCTGACCTCATAATCTGCCTGCCTCAGCCTCCTAAAGTGCTGGGATTACAGGTGTGAGCCACCGCACCCAACTACTAATAATTTTTATCAATAGTTTGTGCTACATTTTATCAAAAGTTTTTGTATAGACTTTCTGTTCTTTTTCTCTTTCTATCGAGATGATCAATGAAGAATGGCATTTATATATGAAATGTTAACCTATCCTAATATTGACCCATCCTTACATCCTTCCATTGCTGGGATAAACCTGCCTGGTCATATATTATCCGTTTTATATGATATATGAGAGAAAGAGAGAGAGAGACATTCATGAGGAGAGCCTATAATTGTTTTTGTGTATGTGTTGTATTATTATTTGAAAGGTTTGAGATATAGTCTATTTTTCAACTGTCCAGAGGTGTTTCTAGTATATTATAATGGTCTATTCCATGAAAATTAGGTAGAACCCACTTGTAAATCATTTGAGACTCTTATTTTCTTTGTAGGATAATTTTAAACTATGGTTTCAAATATAGGAGTCTTCGCATTATTATTTTTTTAGAGTCTGTTTTGGTAAGTTACATTTTTCACGAGTTTGTCAAAGGGAACTAAATTTTAAAATTAATTATCACAAAATTGATATTTATCATTTTATTACTTTTTAATATCTGCTTTGTCTGCAGTAATCTCTCCCATACCTTAATCAAAATATTATTTATATATAATCTCCTTTTTTCTTTATCAATGTTTCTAGAGGTTTAACATTTCATTTATCTTTTCAAGTAGCCAATGTTTGTTTTTTAAGCCTCCTTTTGTTTTTTATTTTACTGGTATCTATTATCTTTATTATTTTTTCTTGTCTTGATTTAGATTTTTTTTTTATTTCAATAGGCTTTTAGGGAACATGTGATGTTTGGTGCATGAATAATAAATTCTTAGTGATGATTTCTGAGACTTTGGTGCACTCATCACCCAAGCAGTGTACACTGTACCCGGTGTGTAGCCTTTTATCCCTCATCCCACTCCCACCATTTCTTCCAAGTCCCCAAAGTCCACTGTATCATTCTTATGCCTTTGTATCCTCATAGCTCAAGTTCCACTTATGAGTGAGAACATACCATGTTTGGGTTCTCATTCCTGAGTTACTTCACTTAGAGAATAATAGACTCCAACTTCATCCAGGTTGCTGCAAATGCCATTATTATTATTATTTTTGTTATGGCTGAGTAGTGTTCCATGGTGTGTGTGTGTACATATATATACACACACCACATTTGCTTTATCTACTCTTGTTGATTGATGGGCATTGGGCTGGTTCCACATTTTTTCAATTGTGAATTGTGCTGCTATAAACGTGCACGTGTAAGTATCTTTTCAGTATAATGACTTATATTCCTCTGGGTAGATACCCAGTAGTGGGATTGCTGGGTCAAATGGTAGATAACTTTTAGTTCTTTTAGTTCTTTAAGCAATCTCCACACTATTTTCCATAGTAGTTGTACTAGTTTCCGTAGTAGTTGTTGTACTAGTACACAACAGTGTACGAATGTGCTCTTTTCACCATATCCATGATTACATCTATTATTTTTTTGATTGTGGCCACTGTTGCAGGAGTAAAATGGTATCACATTGTGTTTTTGATTTGCATTTCCCTGATTACTAGTGATGTTGAACATGTTTCCATATGCCTGTTGGCCATTTGTATATCTTCTTTTGAGAATTGTCTATTCATGTCCTTAGCCCACTTTTTGATGGGATTGTTTGTTTTGTTCTTGCTGATTTGTTGGAGTTTCTTGTATATTCTGGACATTAGTCCTTTGCTGGATGTATAGATTATGAAGATATTCTCCCACTCAGTGGGTTGTCTGTTTACTCTTCTGATTATTTATTTTGATGTGAAGAAGCTTTTTATTAATAGTTTAAGTAAGTCCCATTTATTTATCTTTGTATTGTTTCATTTGTTTTTGGGTTCTTGTTCAAGAAGTCTTTGCCTAATCCAATGTCTAGAAGGATTTTTCCAATGTTATCTTCTAGAATTTGTATGGTTTTAGGTTTAAGATTTAAGTTCTTGATACATCTTGAGTTAATTTTTGTGTAAGATGAGAGATGAGGATCCAGTTTCATTCTTCTACATGTGGCTTGCCAATTATCCCAGCACTATTTGTTGAATAGGGTGTCTTTCCCCATTTTAGGTTTTTGTTTGCCTATTTTTATACCAGTACCATGGTGTTTTGGTGACTATGGCCTTACAGTATAATTTGAAGTTGGGTAATATGTTGCTTCCAGATTTGCTCTTTTTGCTTAGTCTATGCAGGCTCTTTTTTGGTTCCATGTGAATTTTTTAATTGTTTTTTTCTAGTTTTGTGAAGAACGATGGTAGTATATTAATGGGAAGTGCATTGAATTTTTAGATTGCTTTTGGCAGTATGGTTATTGTCACAATATTCATTCTACTCATCCATGAGCCTGGAATGTGCTTTCATATGTTTTCATCATATATGATTTCTTTCAGCAGTGTTGTGTATTTTTCCTTGCAGAGGTCTTTCAGCGCCTTGGTTAGGTATATTCTTAAGTATCTTGTTTTATGGTTTTTTTTTGCAGCTATTGTAAAAGGGGTTGAGTTATTGATTCGATTCTCAGCTTGGTGTATAGCAGAGCTACTGATTTGTGTACATTAATTTTGTATCCTGAAACTTTGCTGAATTCATATACCAGTTCTAGAAGCTTTTTGGATGAGTCTTTAAGGTTTTCTAGGCATACAATCATATCATTAGCAAACAATGACAATTTGACTTTCTCTTTACCAATTTGGATGCCTGTGATTTCTTTCTCTTTTCTGATTGCCCCAGCTAGCACTTCCAATACTATGTTGAATAGAAGTGGTGAAAGTGGGTATCCTTATCTTGCTCCATTTCCATTTAGTATAATGTTCACTGTGGGTTTGTCACTAGATGTCACTAGATGGATTTATTACATTAAGATATGTCCCTTCTATGTTGATAAATGGTAATTTAAAAATCACTAACAAATATAAGGCCAGGACCAGATAGATTCAAAGCTGAATTCTATCACATATTCAAAGACAAATTAGTACAAATCCTATTGACACTATTCCACAGGATAGACTAAGAGGGAATCCTCCCTAAATCATTCTATGAAACCAGTATCAACCCAATGATCATTTAAGAGGAGTTTATTTAGTTTCCTTGTATTTACATGGCTTTGAGGGTTTCTTTTGGAGTAGATTTCCAATTTTATTCCATTGTTATCTGAGAGAGTACCTGATATAATTTCAATTTTATTGAATTTACTGAGACTTGTTTTTTTGCCTATAATATGGTCTGTCTTGAAGAATGTTCCATGTGCTGATTAATAGAATGTATATTTTGCAATTGCAGGGTAGAATATTCTGTAAATATCTGTTAAGTTCATTTGCAGTAGGTTATAATTTGAGTCCATTCTGTCTTGATGACCTGTCTAGTGCTGTCAGTGGAGTATTGAAGTTCCCCATTATTATTGTATTGCTATCTATTTTATTTCTTAAATCTATCAATAACTGTTTTATAGATTTGGGAACTCCAGTGTTAGGTGAATATATACTTAGAATTGTGATATTTTCCTGTTGGACTAGTCCTTTTATCATTTTAGTATGTCTATCTTTGTCTTTTTTAACTGCTGCTCCCTTAAAGTTTGTCTGATATAAGAGGCTGCTTCATCTCTGACCATGGTAAAAATGGGCCAAAGTACAGCTCAGGCTACTGCTTTAGATTCTGCAAGCCCCAAGCCTTCATGGGTTCCAAGTGGTATTGAGTCTGTGGGTAGGCAGAAGTCAAGAATTGAGGTTTGGAAACCCCTACATAGATTTCATAGGATGTATGGAAATGCCTCAGTGTCCAGGCAGAAGTTTGCTGCAGGGGTGGGGCTCTCATGGAGAATCTCTGCTAAGTCAGTGTGGGAAGAAAATGTGGAGTCCAAGCCCCCACACATAGTACTCACTGAGGCACAGCCTAATGGAGCTGTGAAAAGAGGGCCATTGTCTTCCAGAACACTAGAATGGTAGATCCACCAACAGCTTACACTGTGCGCCTGGAAAAGCCACAGACAATACCAGCCCATGAAAGCAGTGGAGAGTGGGGCTGTACCCTGCAAAGCCAGAGGGGTGGAGTTGCCCAAAGCCACGGGAGCCCACCTGTTGCATCAGCATGATGTGGATGTGAGACATGAAGTTAAAGGGGATAATTTGGGAAATGTTAGTTTTAATGACTGCCCTACTAGATTTCAGTCTTGCATGGGGCTTGTAACCCCTCTGTTTTGGCCAATTTCTCCCACTTGGAACAAGTGTATTTACCCAATGCCTATATCCCCATTGTATCTAGGCAGTAACTTGCTGTTGATTTTACAGGCTCATAGGTGGAAGGAACTTGCCTTGTGTTAGATGGGACTTTGGACTTGGACTTTTGAGTTAATATTGGAATGAGCTAAGATTTGGGGGCACTGTTGGAGAGGCATAATTGTGTTTTGAAATGTGAGGACACATGATTTGGGAAGGACCAGGGACCAAATGATATGATTTGGCCAGGTCCCCATCTAAATTTCATCTTGGATTGTAGTTCCCATAATCCCCATATGTTATAGGAGGGACCTGGTGGGAAGTAATTGAATCATGGGGACAGTTACCCCATGCGGTTCTTGTGATAGTGAGTGAGTTTTCATGAGATATGATGATTTTATAAGGGGCTCCCCTTTGCTCATTTATCATTTTTCTTCTTCCTGCTGCCATGTGAAGACATGTTTTCTTTCCCTTCTGCAACAATTGTAAGTTTCCTGATGCCTCTGTAACCCTGTAGAACTGTGAGTCAATTAAACCTTTTTCCTTTATGAATTACCCAGTCTTGGGCAGTTCTCAATAGCAGCATGAGAATGGACGAAAACAGTTTGAATGGAACTCCATCATCAGCTCACATAGGTATCCAGGTTGTAGGCTGTATATCTTGACATTTCTTAGCTTCCATAATCATGTGAGCAACTTTCTTATCTAATTATGTATCTATGTATCTATGTATCTATGTATCTATCTATCTATCTATCTATGTATCTGTCCTATTTTTTCTGTTTGGAGAATTCTAACACAAATTTTGGTAGAGAGAGAGTTCCAGAGAAACAGAATTTTCTGAGCTGGTTCAGGGATTTCTGGAATTTGCTATTCAATCTGATTAGATTTGAAGATCCTAATTACCTTATTTCCAGTTATAAAGAGCACACTGACATACATGACTTGATATGGCAATAGACAGACACAAAATATTATTATTGAATATTCTTAATCCATAATATAAGAATCAGGGATCTGGGGGACTGTGTATATGATACTTTTGAACATTTTTTTGCAAATTAATTTATATAATGAGATTAAATGGTTGCTTCTATTGCTGCTGGACAAAGTGGGGATAGAAAATGATGAACACAGGGGCTTAAATTTCAGCCCAAGGGCCACATGAATCACCTGATATATGCCCTCAAGGAGACCCATATCTCCTTTAGCATGACTGGAATTGCTGAAAATTAAACACAGAATCTCATTTTCCAATTGGCTTAATTATAGTTCAGTTGAACTCCCAGACCAACAGAATATCTACTGTTTACGTGAGGACATTGACTAGGAAGGAATGAAACCTTAAAATCTGGAATGTGGACATGTAAGAAAACTTTGATGAAGGATCTTGGGGACATCAAGTTTGACTTTTGGAAGGCTGTTAAATGTTCAAGCTTTAAACAACTTGATATTATGAAATAGAATTCCAGGTTACCGTAAGTTTATATATATATATATATATATATATATATATATATATATATTTTTTTTTTTTTTTCCAAAATGAAGACTCAGAAATTTTAAGGAAGAAAAACCCTTTATAATCCTTTACAAATTTGGGAAAAGAGCAGATTAGCACCTTAGGAAAACCTTGTTATGCTTAATTTCAATGCTTAATTTACAGAAAAACCAGATAATACCCTTTTTTGAATGTAGTCAACATGTTCACACTGAGAACCTCTTCTGCAAGATTAATTTCCACAATTCTTCCACCACTTCTTTGAACCTTTAGCTTTTTCCTATTTTAACTCAAAATTATCCTTTAACCCTAGGCAAAAGTTTACATTTACATGATTTCTTATAACCTTTTACTGAAAAACACATTTTACTGTGCTTATACACCTTCCATGTAAATCTATTTTCAGTAGTTTCAATTACACATTATAATGGTAACTCCTAGCAATTTTTAACTTTAAGTTAAAACCTGGTAAGTTGCTTTAATTTTGTTCTAAGTGCAGCCAAGATTTCCCTTCTTAATTAAGGGCATGGTTAGTTCCATATGTCCCCAGGCCCTACCAATTGTAAAGCAGGCAAAACAGAGTTTTCAAAACCCAAAAAGCAGTTTGTAACTTTAAAACACGTAGCAAACCTTGCATCTGACATGCATTTTACCAATAATCTTTAAGGCTGTTTTTACTTTTCAAAGATTAAAGTCAAATGAACTGAAAGGTACTACAACTTTTAACTTTCCTTAAAAAAATGCTTGATCCAAGCACTTGTCTCACTTTGTCGCCCAGACTGGAGTGCAGTGGCGTGATCTCGGCTCACTGCAACCTCTGCCTCCTGGGTTCAAGCCATTCTCCTGCCTCAGGCTCCTGAGTAGCTGTGACTACAGGTGCATGCCACCATGCCTGGCTAATTTTTGTATTTTAGTAGAGACGAGGTTTCATCATGTTGCCTAGGCTGGTCTTGAACTATTGAACTCAGGCAATCTGCCTGCCTCGGCCTCCCAAAGTGCTAGGATTACAGGCATGCGCCACTATGCCCAGCCACACTTGTCTTTCTTTAGGCCAAATTAATTAGAACTCTTCTTACAGACATTACACACAGTATACACACAAACAGGCAGAAGAAAACCCAATTGCTGGGTGGGTCCCTTTAAGAGACGGGGCTAGGAAAACATGCAGATATCCAACCAGAGAGGGCTCCTCCCTAGGGCAGGAGTGCTAAACAAAGCCTTCCCATGTGGTTACTGTCCATGCCCCCAGGATGTAAAACAAGATGGAGGTTTGCAGCACAAACCATACAGAAATGCAAAGCACACCAGACTGGCCACAGCCCAAGGTTAGCCCCACAAATCCTTTTTCACAATTAAAGCTTTAAAGAGAATAAGTTAACTGCTGTTGGAGTTGAGAACAGGAAAGAAAAAAGTTTAAAAATGCCTGGGGAAGAACTTCTTATTCTTATGCAAGTGGCTCCTCCAACAGGGAGACAAATTTAATTGCTGTGGGTCAGAGCTGGCCTCCTTGGAGGGAAGAGGAAGACACTCCATGGGCACAAGGCAGAAACTGCCAGTCAGCTACTCAGGGCAACTTGGGCCATGCGTGCCAGCCCAGCAGGGAGAGGAGGGCGGTGGGGAGCCACTGCTTACTGGTCCCTCTTGAAAAAGGAAGCGAAGGGGTATGGAAAGGTCCGGTTGGTTCCTGACCCCGGGAGCAACAGGAGGTGGGGACATAGTTTCCCCTACCCTTAGGAATCCCAGGATGAAAAGGCTTAGAAGTGACAATGAGAGGTTTTGAGTCCCCATTTCACTCACCACTTCTCGAACCCCCACATTGCACAGGAAAAATGTTGCAGGACTTTTCCTTAGTTCAACTAAAGATAGGGTCCTTGTCCGTCCCACAGCTATGAAACTTTAGGCTCACAGACAATTTGAATGGTGAGTAAGCCAGGGTTTTATCAGGGGAAAAAGGAGAAGAGGGGGAAACAGATTCTTAGAAGGCCGGAGTCCCTCCTCTAGAGTACTTCCCACCCACCATTTAAATCCCAGGTTCCACAGAGGAAGAGGAGGGGCCGATTCCTCCCTGCTGAAAAGGAGATGAACATCTGTGGCTCCACCCCAGTACGCAGGCTGGTTGGAGTTTTTCTGTGGAGCCGCTCCCACCTGGCTGGCTCAGTCTCATGGCATCCCTTGAGTAGCCATACAAAATAATGCTAAGTCTCCTCAGGACCCACCCCCATTACCCCATTTACTTTTAGACCTGTAACTACACCCAAGTCCCGGTAGGTCCCTAAAAGTGAGGTACAAAGTGTGACCCATGAGGAAGTACATTATATCACAAAAGAACTACTTGAGTTTTAAGATTTATACAGACAGAAATCTGGGAAATCTGTGTGAAAATGGATATCAATAGTGTGAGACGATGGTGGAAGAAACAAAAAATTGCATCAGGCCGAATTTATTAATATCAGCCAATTAAGCAGCAGTTCTGGATTTAATGTTACAGTTCAGAGAGTTAAAAAGGACTTCAACAATTTATTTGTTTGGTTGGGGACCAAAAGGTGGCCCACAGTGAGTGGGTTGGAAATGCTGAATCTGCCCTGTTCTAATGTAGAAAAAGGGATTCAAAGCCTTTAAAAGATTAAAACGTCAGAGTGGATTTGTGATTTAAGACATACTCTCTGAGCCTGAAACGGTCTAGAAGACATACCTTTCATTAATACCGTGGGAAAGAAATTTGTAAGGGGAGCCTGAAATCCTTGAAGAGCTCTGTGATTGCCCTTTTCTGTAGGCCATAGTTTACAGAGGGAATTGGAGTTACTGATCTGGGGTATCTAAATGCATTGGGGGGTAACTATTGTGGAGCAGCAAGGGTCAAGTGCTGAAACTCAACCTGCAAAGGCAATGTGGGCACAGTGAATGTAATGAACAGCAGAGTCAAAGCAACAACCAATATAGTTCAGTTTACACAGAACTGGGTATGATGTTGACTAATTAATCATGTTGTTTCTAGAATTGAAATAGGAAGCCTACCGAATCCTTACTTCATCTGTAGAAGCAGCAAATTCCTAGGTTAAGTGACCATGAGTCTAACCTGAGTCAAAAAATTAGAGTTGAGAGTCACAGATCCTCAGTGAATTTCCAGCCCTGAGCCAGTTTAAAGACTCACAACAATTTGAATAAACTGGAATCTGAGTCATCTTGAAGAAGGACCCCCTAAAACTTACACTGTTAATCTTTCCCCCAGACTTCTGCAGAAGGACCTACAGTCTTTTACCAGAGTAATTGTGTACTGAGGAAAAGAAAATTATCTGACCTTTTGGGAACTACTGGACACTGGATCTGAACTGACACTAATTTCAGGGACCCAAGACATTAGTGTGGTCTACCAGTTAGAGTAGGGGCTTTTGAAGGTCAGGTGCTCAATGGAGTTTTAGATCAGGTCTGTTTTATAGTAATCTAGTGGGTCACTAAACCCATTCTTTGGGTGTTTCTCCCGTTCTAGAATGCATAATTGGAATAGATATGTTCAGCAGCTGGAGGAATACCCACACTGGCTCTCTGACATGTGAAATAAAGGCTATTTTGGTAGGAAAGGTCAAATGGAAGCAACTAGAACTGCCTCTACATAGGAAAATAGTAAACCACAGACAACACTATAGTCCTAGAGGGATTGCAGAGATTAATGCCACTATCAACAACTTGAAAGATGCAAAAGGTGGTAGTTCAACCACATTTCCATGTAAGTTGCCTATTTGGCCTGCAGAACAGACATATGTATCTTGGAGAATGCCAATGGATTATTGTAAGCTTAACCAGGTGGTGACCTGGTTTTATTGCTTGAACAAATGAGCACTTCTTCTAGTACCTCATATGCAGCTATTAATCTGGCAAATGCCTTTTTCTCCATCTCAGTCCATAGAGACTTCCAGAATCAGTTTGCATCAACTGACAAGGCCAGTAGCATACATTCACAATCCTACCTCAGGATTATGTCAACTCTTCTGCCCTACATCATAATTTAGTTTGCAGGGATTTTGATTGCCTTCCCTTCCACCAGATAACACAATGATATGTTATATTGATGACATTATGCTAATTGGACCTAGTGAGTAAGAAGTGGCAACCATTTTAGACTCATTGGTAAGACACTTGTGCAAGATAGAGTAAGAAACATATTCAACCAAGATCAGGAGCCTTCTACTTTAGTGAAATTTGTGGAGGTCCAGTGATGTGGAGCAGGTAAAGATATCCCTTCTAAGAAAAGTTGTTGAATTTAGCTCCTCCTACAACCAGAAAAAGTGGTACAATGCCTAGTGGGCTTCTAGATTTTACAGGCCATGTACTCTTTATTTGGGTATGTTACCCCAGCCGAGTTATTGAGTGACTCAAAAAACTGCTAGTTTTGATTGGGGGTTAGGAAAAAGAAGACTCTGCAACAGATTCAGGTTGCTGTGCAAGCTGCTCTGCCACTTGGACCATATGATCCAGCAGATCTGTCGATGCTGGAAGTGTTAGTTGCTGACAGGAATGCTGTTTAGAGCATCCTGTTGAACTATTTTAATTGCTACTTTGACTCTGCTGTCCATCGCATTTACTATATTCACCTCGCCCTTGGTGATTGTCAGCATTTGACTTTTGCTCTGTAGGTGTTGTATTGGGAGGCCTGTATGTGTGAATTGTAATGTAAACCCTTAGGATTTTGGAGCAAAGATCTACCATCTTCTGTGTATAACTACTCCTCTTTTGAGAAACAGCTCCTGGCCTGCTACTGGACTTTACTAGTTAACCATGGGCCACCAAGTTACCATGTAACATGATCTGTTCATCATGCACTGAGCATTATCTGATCCACCAAACAATAAATGTGGGCAAGCAGAGCAGAACTTCATCATCTGACATAAGTGGTAGAATTTCAGACTCAAACATGGGCCTGAATTATTTGGAATTCGGCATGAGTGACTGATTTATTCTTCGTCATGTATTTATTTATTTAAACATTTATTCTCATCAATATGAACTCATGGATTATTTTTAACCTTTAGGTTATACTACAATACTAATTTATATTTTATGCTCATAATGTTCTAAATTTGGCCTTTAAAATCTCTTGCAATTGGCTTCAATGTTGCTTTGACATACACCCATTGTTGTGTTTATTTTGCATATTTCCATGCTTTTTGGCACTAGAAGATGCTGCAAGCCCATCTTGTTTATTTCCTGTCCCAGTCCTAGAATCAGCCATTTCTCCCAAGGGCCCTGTGTTTTTATAGGACAATAGTATTAGAAACCAAGATCTAGACTCTAGCTGCATTATAAGAATTTTGACTTTTAAGCAGAATAGCCATTGCAGAGTTTTGAGAGAAGAATCATGTGTTGTGATTTACAATTGTGAAAGTTTCCTCTGGTTACTTTGATGAGACTAGACTGAGAGAGCAAGAATGGAGCTACTAGGAGGCTACTCAAGTTATTAAGGACAGAGGTGATGGCTTTGATTAAGATAGGAGCAGTGAAGGTAGCGAAAATTGGTTAAATTATGACTCCTTTCCAGTTGAAGAAAGTTTATCTTCATTATTTTTCAAATATTTTCTGCTTCTCATTTTGATTTTTTCCTCTTCTGGGACTTTTACTATGCAAATTAGACATATCCACATTGGTTCTATCTATCTCTTAAATATATTTCCATTTTGTCCTTTACGACCATTTTATGAGAGAATTTCGTAATCCAGTCTCTTAACTCACTAGCTTATTCTTTAGCCATATTTATTCTTTCACTTATCCTGCTTTATTTTTAAATTGTTTTGGCTTCACCAACTATATTTTATATCCTTATTATTATAATTTTTTAAATTAAATTTCTGCCACCACCCCATTCTCTGTTCCTGTTCTTTGCTTTATATTTTTCTTCAGAAATTATCCCCAATTAATATGCTACATATTTTTCTTATTTATCATCTATCTCCCACTAGAATGTATCTTCCATGAGGGCTTTGATTTTGTGCTTTTAAAAAACTGCTCTATCCCTACAATCTATTACAGTGCCTGAATACAGTAGAGGCTCAATAAATATTTATTGAATGAGTAAATTGTTAGAATAGATGGCTTAGATAATCTTGTATTTGAGAGAATGAGGACACAATTAGATTATGGGAATGTTATGCTACTCTAGCTTTTGGAGAAATAATTTATTCCTGAGCTACCTCAGTTACAGCTATTCAACCATGTGCTTGGCCTTAGGCATGGTCACCTTTGGAATTTGCCTTTTATTATAAGCGCTGTTCAAATCTACCAATGTCTGAGAAAGGAAATATAAAGAGGCGAAACTGTCAGCCAGGAATTATAGAAAAGCCTTGATTTTCTCAAGTGATCTGTGTTTGACAAGGCCTATGGTTATGTAAATTACATTTATGACTTGATCGTTTTCCAAAATAGAGAGAAATTGTGAGTATTTACCTCTAAACTAGGTATCATTTAAGGAAACCGAATGGAAAAATGCTTCTTTTTTCGAATCTTCACCCTATCACTGTTTTTTTGTTTGTTTGTTTGTTTGCATTCACATATGTTCCGTCTTACCTTTGAAAACAATAATGATTTCTTTTTTGTTTTGGCTTCGATATAACAAGATTTAATTAGTCTGGAGGAAAAATCTAATGAATATAGAAATTTTTCTTCTAGAAGGCTTCTTGGACTGTTCTCTTTTTTTCCCTCCACATTCTTATTTCTGTTGTAGAAAAGACTGAGATTCCACTAGAATCTCTTACAAAATCCGAGTGCTACAGAACACCAATTTGTACTTAAGACAGTTCAGATTGTGGTAATATATCTGTTTCTCTTGTATACACACATTTGAAGGAACACATAAACCTCTATCTAAATGTGAAATGGATAAATCTATGTCTGTATACATTTAACTTAAAAGGAGACTTTTATAATGTTATTTACCCAAATGTTAAAACAAGGTGCACCTCTTCTTGTGTGTATATTTAGTGTTGATTTTGCATTATCACCATTTCTTATTGATTGACATTTTGTTTTCCTCAAGCTTTGTAGTTCTAAAGATTGATGCTGTTTGGGGTCCGATTACCCAAGCCTTTCCCAATTACGTTTTTAATGTATTTTTTACTAAAATGCCTGCAGCTTATGGCACTGCCCCAAATTGCTTGTTCAGCCAAGGTGCTTGCTCAGCACATCTTTTTTCCCATAAGTATGTCACCTTCAATGAAGTCTCACTTTCTCAATAGAGTACTTTTCATTTGCATTCACATATGTCATCCAAATCCTGTCCTTCCTTTGCACTTGGTATTTTAATTAAGGTTTCTTTACTATGAAGTGGCCACAATTTATAGGGAATTGGTCAAAAAATGCAAAGAAGAAATGAATATAAAGACATACTTTAATGTATAATCTATTTTTAAGCTCTTTCTTATTAAACTATATCAGTAATGTTTTAAAAATAAAGGTATTACTTTATTTTTTAGTAACTGAGTCTGCACAGAGAGTGCTTCTTAATTAAATAATACATTTACAATTCATTTATTAAATAATGATAGTCGAAACAGCATAGCTAGCAATAGCCATCTCCCCATCTTCCCAAAGGGACAGTTAAAGAGATCCTTAAGTATATTTCATAAGCAATATTTTTAAATATTCAGGAAGAAATTATATGAATATGAAAAATATTGTCAAGTATAAGTTTAGCTTTTAAATTCTGGACATTCTGCTCTTCGTGCTGCTCTCTAGCTGTGATGCAAATAACCAGGCTGATTCTCATTTTAGAAGGGGTATGTTATAAATATGAGTTGGAAATTTTTAGAGACTTCACTCAGAGGTTAATAGATTAAACAAATTTAATATATGTAGAAGTACAGAAAATTGAATAGCAAGATCAGTAAATTTCTCAGAACATATACACCTATATACAAACATATCTTTACAACAAATACAGACTTCATATTCATTTAAAACACACATAGAATAGTCTCAAATATTGATAAGGTACTGGTTCTCCCAAAAGCCCCCATAATTTCTAAGGTTACTCTCATATAGGCTAGAGATTCCCTAACCAGTATGGGTAACAAATGGGTAGCTATAAAAACTTAGTATGTCGATACGAATGGCAAACAGGCATATGAAAAGGTGCTCAACATAATTGATCATCAGAGAAATGCAAATCAAAACTACAATAAGATGTCATCTCACCCCAGTTAAAATGACTTTCATCCAAACGATAGGCAATAATGAATCCTGGCAAAGATGTGGAGAAAAGAGAATGCTCATACACTGTTGAAGGGAATATAAATTAGCATAACCACTATGGAGAATTCTTTGGAGGCTCATCAAAAAACTAACAATAGAGCTACCACATGAGCCAATAATCCCACTGCTACATATACTCAAAGAAAATCAGGGCCGGGCACGGTGGCTCAAGCCTGTAATCCCAGCACTTTGGGAGGCCGAGACAGGTAGATCACGAGGTCAGGAGATCGAGACCATCCTAACTAACACGGTGAAACCCCGTCTCTACTAAAAAATACAGAAAACTAGCCGGGCGAGGTGGCAGGCGCCTGTAGTCCCAGCTACTCAGGAGGCTGAGGCAGGAGAATGGCGTAAACCCGAGAGGCGGAGCTTGCAGTGAGCTGAGATCACGCCACGCACTCCAGCCTGGGCGACAGAGCGAGACTCCGTCTCAAAAAAAAAAAAAGAAAAAAAAAAGAAAAGAAAATCAGATATCAAAGAGATATCTGCAATACCATGTTTATTGCAGCAGTATTCACAATAGCCAAGATTTGAATTGATAATGTAAATGTGGTACATATATACAGTGGAATACTATTCAACCAAAAGAAAGAAGGAGATCCTGTTATTTGCAACAACATGGATGGAACTGGAGGGTATTATCTTAAAAGAAATAAGCCAGGCACAGGAAGACAAACTTTGCATGTTCTCACTTAATTACAGGAGCCAAAAATTAAAACAATTGAATTTATGGAGATATAGAGTGGAAGGATGGTTACCAGAGGCTGGGAAGGGTTGTAAAGGTAGGAGGAAGTGGGATGATTAATGGGTACAAAAGTAAAAATGGAATGAAGAAAATCTAGTGTTTGAAAGCATAACAGGGTGACTACTCTCAACAATTTATTGTACATTTAAAAACAACTATAAGAGTATAATTGGATGTTTGTAACACAACGAAAGGATAAATGCTTGAAGTGATGGATGCCCTCCTCCTCACAAAAACTTGGTATGTCAAAATGTGTGAAATAGAGTTAACGCAGCATTTATAAAAAGTTGATAGATTTCATACTTTTTTTGGTATCAAAAATGATTGAGAAATAAATTAACTAAATGTTCATTTCAAGAAGAAAAAGAGCAACAGAGTAAATTTAAAAAAAAAGAATAAGATATAATGTATAACAGCAGCAGTAGATACCTATTTTCACAACCAGATTTGACAAAAATTGTAAAATTGGATAATATCAAGTACTGACAAGAATATTGGCAAGAGAGACCCTCATTCACTGCTAGTGACATAACAACTAGTTAAGAAATTCAGAAGAGTTACTTAGCAGTATGTTAGTGAGGTTCTATAGGTATATACACTGCAGTTGTATCTTTATTTTAAACAAAGCCCCAAAACTCTTGAAGATATACACTGAGAAAGGTAAGAATGTTTATTGTAGTGTTGTTTGGGGTAAACAGATGGAAATAGAATGAAGTCTACAGCACAATAAACTTCATGTATTTAAAAAGCTATACATAAAGCAACCATTATGTATATTTTTTGAATAAACATATCTAAATAAATATGTAGATGGCAGATTATAAATTATATTAGTGAAAACATCAGCTAAACTGCTTCACCAAAGATTTGAATATCCAATCAAATTAAATCAAAGTTTTTCCTAACTAAAATAAACAATAAAAATAAAAGTGTATTTCTTATTTCTTAATTGCCAGATGGCTCTGCCATTAATACTTGTCTTCCAAGGTTACTCCACAGCCTCCTGGAGATAAATCTGTGCACCTTCACAGATGTATGATAGCTAGTAGGTCTTCTTCTCCATAAGCTTGTTATTTTTATTTATATAACTGACTGTTGCTAATGCAATGATTGAATGGCTGTCAATAATGACTATGCAGATATAGTCAATTTATTTTATATTTTCTTTCCTGTAAAAACCACCATTAAGAAGATACAAAAGTTTGTAATCTGCAAAGCTTTAGAGTGTATGAGACAATTTTGTGAATATTAATTCATTTTAATTTAAGACCATGAATGTCAATCATTTTTAATGCATAAGTCATAATGCAAACTAGAAAAAAATCTACTACTCATGCTGGGTCAATGAATATATGTTATCTTCCAGCCAAAATAGTTCCTTTGCTTGACAGAATTGATGTTCGTCTTCATAGGATATACACAACCTGGATAGAATTAAAAATCTACCTGGTGATGATAGACACGTCAAGCAGCCATGCGCACAGAAATCCTGCTTCTAATAGAGGCAAAATTCTGCCTAGCTGTTAGCACTATTCCTGTTGGGTTGTGGTATAAGTGGTTTAGTGCCTGGCATCAGGTACACACCAAATCTATCCACTTGTTAATCAACCAGTCAATTGATTGATGACTATATGTCTCACCAGTAGAAGACATAGCAATTTAGTGTTATTCCATGCTCTGTATCTATCTGATGTTTAAGCATCTTATTATTGTGTCATAGCACACCAGAAAGTGTGTTAAAAATATAGAAAATTAATATACTTTAGAAGCAGCTGAAAATAGTGCTTGCAAATTTACCAAAATTTACTTATGAGACATGGATACTATTTGCTATATTACTGCATTTAATGTGATAAGTTTGAGTTATTTAATTCACTTGTTTTTCTCTTTTAGGTCAATACAAGAATTACTGATGATGGACCCTGGTTTTATGTATATTTTTGTTCTGTGGTTAATAGCACAAAATAGTTCACTTTATTTTCCTGTCAGAATATTTTTGATCAATGAGTTGCCTTGGTTATATGATGTGGATCTCACACCTCCATTTTCTCAGGCAGAATGCTACCTCTGAACAAAAGAGAGATTTGTTGGTGGCCCTCCAATCATGAGAATGTAGCAATAAAATAAAGAAAATCAATATAGAAAACAACCTCTTCTTTGATGCACTTTCTTCAAAATATGGGGGAAATTTTTGTATAATCTGCCTATGAGTGGCTTTGTAATAAATTTTCCTCTCAATATGTTATCATAAAACATGAGCACTGGGGACTGAAGTGTGCTATTTTGCACAGTAAAATGAAGAGACGTGCAAAAAGAACAGGATCACGGGGTCTTTTGCCTGCTGCTGCTTTCTTGACAAGGCAAATGGCTCTATTAATATAAAGGTGCTTGGAACTTGCATTAGGCTGCTATGCAGAGCACAGATGTATTTAGGCAGTCACAGGCGTGCAGCTGCCAATGAGGTTTTGACAAATCCTTGAAACTTTGGTACAGCCTAAGGGCATAGCCAAAAGTGGCAGGATGATCTGAATGTTTACCAGCCTTCACCTGAAAGACCTTGTCTTTAAACCCACACTGAAGAGCAAAAGTACTCAATGTGGAAAAGGATCTGGCCTATCTTACTTAGAGGTTTAACCTCTCCATATTTCACATCATTGTAGAGTTGAATGCAAGACATATTATTTTTCTAATGTGCACACTGAGGCTTTTGCTTCTGGTAATATTCTTTCCATTTCCATAAGCAGAAACAACTCTTCTCCCACAGACCCTGAGAAGAGATTGGGCTAGATTGACATTTATGTCCCCCAGCAACTAGCACTGACTTTATCTTACAGTGCTCATCTTAAGTATATTTGTGCCAAATGGAAAAATGACAAATATGTGCATTTACTTGTATCTGCTGTTTCAAAAATGAGGGTTTACACATGAGCTGCTTTTACAGACATCTGGAAATTCATTGACCTCATGTTTTCTGTAATATTTATTAATGACAGTTTATGTAAATGTTTTCTATCATCTTTATCTTCTAAAACTGAGCAAATTGATTGACCTTGAGCTCTTTCCAGTGGTCTCAGAGTGTTATCATCCTGGCTTGGGCAGAGGCAGGATGAGACAACAAGAGGCCTGAGGTCAGTCAGAGCCCTGGCAGAAGAATGAGTGTGGCTATCAGCAGGCAGAGAGGGAAAATGGGGCACAGGGCCTGTGAGGGTCAGTGATGAGCCACAGTGAGCAGCCTGCAATGACAGACCGAGGAGTCTGAAATCCAGGTAGAGAAGAACGTGGCACCAGGTAGTTCTGACTAGAAAGAGTAGGGACTGAGCCACCAGAAAGATTCGAACACCAGGGAAAACTGGAGAATGAGGCAGATCTCAGTCATCTAGTGCACTGAACACACGGCCAGGCCAGTCACCATTGAGGAACATAAATCCCCAGTGAAAGGTGAGAATGGAGAGAGAAAGCTAGGTTGACTTCTCAAGCCCCCATTATGCAAGTTTAGGATGAACCAAACCAAACCTTCTAGTTTAGAATTTGGAAAGTATTAAAGCTATAGGTAATAGTGCAGCAGATGACACAGCAGGGTTTAGAGTTGATAAGGTTGATAAGCCAGTTGCTCCATGGATGAACTTTATGACACAGCTTCTTTAATATACTGTGTGTGGTACAGAGACTTTTCCAAAGGTAATTGTTGTCTGTCTATGTATGTATGTATGTATGTTTCTATCTATCTATCTATCTATCTATCTATCTATCTATCTATCTATCTATCTATCTATCTATCTATCTATCTGTTTATCTACCTATCTATCATCTATCTATCATTACCTATGTTTCACTGCTTCCAGGGTTCTATACTTAAACAAAATCTTTAGCCATTTTTATGTTCCGGGAGAATATTCTCTCCTTATTGATGATCAGCCATCCCTTATTCATGAGCAAGTGTGTTTGCTTTGAACTGTTGTTCCTTGCTTTCTAATTTGTGTCTCCCAAACTGTCGAGGCAGGAAAACCCAGTAACCACATTGTGCTGATCTGTTGACAGGACAGCCTTTGGGAATAGTTCAGTGGCAACTCACATAACCAGAGATCTCTTAATCTAGAAGACACAGCAATGGCACAGTTATTCTTGAAAATCCTGTAGGAGAATTCTTTTAGAAGCCAAAAGAAACTTCAGAAAGATCATGCTCCAAGTGTCCTATATTTTATTTACAGCTGAGTCTCTAAGGCTTCTATCCAGCTTTTATTAATATTTACCCTTTACCTCTTAAAGATGTTCCTTTGATTCAATAACAGATCCATGTGTTGGCGTGATTCAGAATTGGCGGTGGGAGAAATAGGCAGTTAATGTGATCAGAATATTTAAGAAACTTCCTTCTTATGTGTTTTAACATCTGAGTTAATACTAAAGTAACTGCATACTTTTCCTATAAAAGCTTTGCTTGACTAGTAGTGAATGTGAATGGATATTATTTTGAAGTTTGAAATGATAACACAAAGTTATCCGAAAGATGTGAGGTATTACTCAATCCTGCAAGTCTTTGTGTTCCAACCTAAAACAAACAAACAAACAAAAAAACATCAACAATGATGGCTAATGAGAGTAGAAATAATTGTACAGGGAAATATGAAATTAGCAGTTAAAACTGTATAATTATAAGGTTTAAATCTTTCCCATTATTTTATTCGCTTATTATTTATTTTATTTTTAAATTTATTTTTCTCATTCTTAGTTTTTATCACACCTATTGTCCACTTTGCTCTTACTCATTTTATCCCTTTTTATATTTATATCCTTTTTTATTTCCAATTTTCTGTCTTCCTTCTTTCAAATAATGCATTTTCTTTAGATACATTTTATTGTTATTTTATCTTTTCCCATCCTACCTCTTTAATGTGACATTTTAGTGGATTTTTGATTATGTCTTTTCAAAAACTATGTCAAGAATCAAGTAAATCAAGACTTAGCAGCAACTCAAAACTGAAAAAAATAACATATTAAAACTGCTAGCAAAAAGAGATATTTTATATAAATAGGTTTGCAATTTGACCTCAAAGTCAGCCAACTGGGCATTTTATCTGGCTGAGAAAGGCAGAGAATTGGAGAATGGTAAGGTTTTGTGTTTTTTTTTACCTGCAGTCCTATGCCTGTGTTCTTTTAGCCCATGGGCAGTAGTGGGAGAGGGTAGATGTGAGACTGTTAAAACTGGGTTGGTAAAATAGTTGGAAATCTTGTGAATGTTTTTTAGTATATTTATCTATAGCTAGCAATTTAATTTCCGTGGGTGACACTGCTGCCTGTAATAATTAACATTCAGTGATAGGTGTATTTAAATCCCTAGCATATCAATCTTGCCAGTACTTTTAAAGTTATTCTTACACTATTAGTCAAACCCAAGATTTCTTTTGTGGATCCAAAAAGATTTTCAGTACACAAAACATGTTGAAAACACAAAATTAATTTGGGTGACAGAAAAAGTAATGAGAGCAAATATTTCAGATAACTAAAATTTATTTTTAAGATCATTTCCTTTATGTTCTTAGTAGGAAGGGCTTACCACATTGTCTCTCAAAAACAAAATTTTGAAAAATATCAGATATGTTGCCGATGAAGATGCTTGTGCTGCTAATACAGCAACAATGGCCCATCCCCTCTCCTACCCATTTTCATTCTTATCCTGAACACCTCACTTTGCTCTCATCGTAACACATAACATTATATGTGAAGAAAACAGAATCTTGCTGCACATGATGAAGGTATGAAACACAAAGCAATAAAGCAGTGATAATGTTCGTCACTTTTGCCTGGGATTAGTTAGGGCACTTGTTATATAAAGACTTCTTTCCCAAGCTGACATTAAAAACATAAGTCACATGGCACAGTAGCCCGTACTGGCTCCGGCACTGAGTTGCAATGCTTAGCAAAATCTTTTTACCTATTCAAAAGGAACAGATAACTTCCCTATTTGTAAAATGAAGAATTGTAATTAATGATTTCAGAAAGTTCTTTCTAACATTCTGTGATTCAGATATAACAGGTAGAATGGCCATATTAAAAAAAATGTTGCGGCTGGGCAGGTGGTTCACTCCTGTAATCCCAGCGCTTTGGGAGACTAAGGCAGGTGGATCATGAGGTCAGGAAATCGAGACCATCCTGGCTAACACGGTGAAACCCTGTTTCTACTAAACAAAATACAAAAAAATTAGCCCAGTGTGGTGGCACACACATGTAGTCCCAGCTACTCAGGAGGCTGAGGCAGGAGAATTGCTTGAACCCCCGAGGCAGAGGTTGCAGTGAGCCGAGAATGTGCCACTACACTCCAGCCTGGGCGACAGAGCAAGACTCCATCCCAAAAAATAAATAAATATAAATAAATAAATAAATGTTGCTACTTTTTTTTCCCTAATATTCTTTTTAGGCTCAGTGTGGTGACTCATGCCTGTAATCCCAATGCTTTGGGAGACAGGCTGGTGGATCACTAGAGCCCAGGAGATTGAGACCAGCCTGTGTTACACAGTGAGAGCCTGTCTATTTATTAAATAATAAATACATACAAATGAACATAAAATTCTTTTTGTAAATGGAACTTTTGGCACAGCTCCATTTCCTGAACAGTTGTATTAGGAATCCTGTGGACCTGTCCCCAGTAAAACAATAATAATTGATAAAAAATAAACCAATTAAATCATACTTGATAAAAAGAAAACAAAGTCTCTGGAAATATAGGCACAAATAGCAGATGTAGAAACATTTACTTGGAAAAAATCGTATCAAATATTTGTAAAGAATGAGAGTCTGTGACCCTTCAGCCATGACCCACTCATTCCCTTCCAGCCTCCACTTCCCAGCTCATTGCATAATGGAATTCCCGGCCTGGTGGTGTGGCCAAAAAGGGGAGCCTCATGTGCCTTCAGCTCCTGATCTAGTGATGCAGTATCTCACCCGGGGAAGCAGATCACCAGCATTTCTCAATTGCTGGCAAAATTCTGACAAGTGGGGCCAAGAGGTTAGGTGCTCCCTTCTTCCATTTGCTCCCCATGCATAGACTAGAGGCTCTATTCCAGGCATGGCAAGCCCAAAATACTGGACTCTGATTGCTCTCAGCCCAAGTCCTAGTAGGGTATTAATTCTAAGCTGGAAAAGGAAAGACTAGAAGACCAGATTCAAAGGACGCTTTCAAGAAAGTTAAAAGACAACACAGAGAATGTGTGAAAATATTTGCAAATCATGTATCTGTTAAAGGACTAGTAATCAGAAAGTTTGAAAAATTCTTGCAACTCAATGCAAAAAGAAAACAGAATTTAAAGTGGGCAGACATCTGAATAGATATTTCTTCAAAGAAGATATACAAATGGATAATAAACACACGAAAAATTCTCATAATCATTAGCCGTTAGAGAAATGCAAATAAAAACCACAGTGAGCTAACACTTCATACTCACCATCTAATGGCCATACATATATACATATAACATATTATCTATATGCAATGTGAGTAAAATAATAACAACTGTTTTCAAATATATGAAGAACTTCAAACCCTCCTGCACCTTGATTGGAAATATAAAATGGTGAAGGCACTTTGGAAAACAGTCTGTTAGTTCCTCAATTATTTAAAAATAGTTTCCATATGACCCAGTGATTTGCTTCTAGGTATATACCCAAGATAAATAAAAACATGTCCACATAAAAACTTGTACATACATGTGTTCTTAGCAGTATTATTCATAATAGTCACAAGTGAAAACAATCTAAATGTTCATTAACTGATAATGGATAAATATACGTACAATAGAATATTATTAATCACTAAAAAGAAATGAAATACTGATACATGGTACAATACGACATAAATGAACCTGAAAAACATTATGCTAAGTGAAAGAAGCCAATCACAAAAGACAACATATAGGCAAATCTATGGAGACAGAATGTAGGTTGCCTCAGGCTGAGAGCACAGTGCTGGGGTGAAATGGGAATACTGCTAATGAATACAGAACTTCTCTTAGAATGATGAAAATATTCTAAAATTGATTGTGAATATATTAGCTGCCATTGCACTATGCATTTTAAATCAGGAAGAGTGTGGCATGTGCATTATATCTTAAAGCTTTTATGAAAAAATGTAAATAAGTAATTTGACTGTGTTGTAATTTTATATTTTCTCATTTTTCTATTTCCCTTTGTACTTAGTTTATAATATTGTTAGCATATTATGACCATATAAAAATTTTATTTATTTTAAAATTATCAGTAATTTTCTTTATGGCTTTTGTGTATTTTGTCATCTTGAGATGAATTTCTTACTGCAATATTGGATGCAAGTTTTCCCTCTTTTTTGTTCTAGCACTTTTGAAGTTATTTTTAAACATTTAAATCTTTCATCTATCTAAAATTATTAAAAACAAAAAACATCTTTTCTTCCTATTTTGCTATGCCATTTTTGTCATATACTAATTGCTGACATTTAATTAAGATTATTTCTGAAAACTCTCCATCTAATCATGACACCATAACATATTATTTTAATGACTATAGCTGCCAAGTTTGTCTTAATAGCTGGTAGCTATAGTCATAAATTATCTCATTTCTAACATTTTAGAATTTTTATGGCTTTTCTTGCATGCTTTGCATTTTAAATATTTAAATCAGTTAATCTAATTTCAATAAATGGATATTGAATACTCATGTTATTTTCATTGGAACCATATAAAATGTGTAGATTCATATTTTAGATGTCTTTAAAATACTGTGTTCATATATAGTAAGAAATTAAGTCTTCTTTTATGTTTCTTGGAGCTGTAAAGTTATCTTTGTATGAGAATGACACATTGCTTATTACATTAAAGTTCCGTTTTGTTTTGGCTTTTTTTGTCTTTGGTGTATTATAAATAAGATTTCTTCTCATTTTTTTCTGTGTGATTATTTGTAAACAGAAAAGCTCGATTTATGTATATTCATTTAACCATTATATAACCTATTTTTTCAAGTAATTTTAGTTGATTCTCTTGAATTTTCTAGTCATAAACATAATAAAAAATTGTTCCTCTCTTCAATTATTATACTTCTTTTTCCGTTCACTTCTCCAATTATGTTGGTTGGTACTGCCAGCAAAAATACCTTTAAAAATACTGGTGAGGATGCGCAACTTTGTGCAACTTTGTACTTTAGTGGTAATACTTTGTGTTCATCCAGCAAGCATAATATCAACTTGTTTTAAAAACATATTTTATTACATTAAGAAAGTATCTGCCTATATTACAATTTTGTTTACAAATTCTAATAAGAAAGTAATTGAATTTTATAATAATCTTTTTGACATCAAAGTGGCTGGTCATATGTTCTTTTTTCTTTGACCTGTTTATAAATGTTAGGCAACAAATATCTCTCCAGCTAGTTTAGGCAGAAAAAGATTTCTTAAAAGATATTTTATGGATTTCAAAATCTTTTTAAGAGCTGTAGTAACTGGCTCCAGGTTGAGCTTCTTTTCATGTCATACTCACTGCCCTCATCTAGAAAGCAGCTGCCATTGTTACTGAAGTTGCTGAATCAGGGAGCTCGACTTTGGTTCCAAAGGGCTGCACCTGAATTCTTACCACAAAGGAGATCCTCACTCCCTGCCTCTCTTTCTCTTAACTCAGTTTCAACTTCAAGCCTTAAAGTCTGATTTGCCTGCCTGATTGGCGGAACCTAAATCACACCCAGCTTCCCAGATGCAAGTGTGACTCAGAAATGCAGATTTCAGAGTTTCAGCCTCTGCAGTATGAGGAAAGCATACCCCAAGGGGGCTTAAATGGCTATTGAGAGAGAGTCTACCCAACCTGCCACGCTATTGATACAATGGATAATATTAAGAGAGTTTGTAATACTGAAACAACTTTTCATTTCTAGAAAATATTCTAGTTAACTCTGTAGACCAATATTTTGCATTGATACTATTATATGTGATTGGTTGGGTATCCCTCCTGGCTTTCTTTTTCTGTTTTGATATGGTTTGGATCTGTGTGTCTGCCCAAATCTCATGTCTGAATATTCATCCCCAGTGTTGGAGGAGGTGCCTAGTGGGAGGTGACTGGATCATGGGGGTGGATTTCACCGTTGCTGTTTTTGTGATAGTGAGTTTGTTTTCACAAGATCTGGTTGTTTAAAAGTAAGTAGCATCTCTTTCTCCTGTTCCTGCCAGGTTAGACGTGCCTGCTTCCTCTTCAGTTTCTGCCATGATTGTAAGTTTCCTGAGGCCTCCCCAGTCATGCTTTCTGTATAGCCTGCAGAACCATGAACCAACTAAAACTCTTTATAAATTACCCAGTTTCAGGTATTTCTTTACAGCAGTGTGAGAATGGACTAATATATTGTTTTTGTACAGTTGTGTGATATATGTTATATTTAATTCATAGACAGAATTTGGAATCTTCCCTTTTCTCATATGCTCCAGAGCATTTTAGATAGTTGGAGATACTTGTTCCATCAAAGTTATGATGGACTTCACCTACACACCTGTCTGTCTCCTATTATATCTACAGAGCAGCTCTGCTATTTATCTCATTCAAAAAATTTACACAATTTTTTTGTATCTTTCTTTTTTTAGTGATCAATTTCAGAAATTATTTTCCTAGTATATTATCTATTTTTTTTCCAGATTACCAAATTTAATTGCATTGATTTCAGCAAGGTTTGTTATTATTTTAATTTTTTCTCTATCTGCAATGATTTCCTCATATGTATGTCTTTGTGTGTGTTTATATCTTCTCTCTTTTTTCACAATTAGGTTAAATATAGGCTTAATTGCTTTACTGCTTGTTTGCTTTTCTAGAGGAAATACCCCTGGAGGTAATGTATTAGTTTTCCATTTTTTTCCCAAATGTATTATTTTCTGTTTTATCTTTATTTTTTATTTCTTTGGGTTTGTTTTGTTTGACTTTAGTTTTTTGTGTTGGATAATTAATTAACACAGTGGCTTTATTTTCTACAAAATCAACATATAAAGTCATAGATTTTTCTTTATTATTTACAAAAATACTTTCTGTTTTTTAGGTGATTAGCTATTTCCATTTTCTTTCTGAAGCAAAATTAAAAATAATTTTCAAATAACTAATGTTTTGGCATTTTCTTTTTGTTATTCTTTTGTATTTTTATAAACTTGTAATAAGATAATTTTGTCTCATGATTTTATCTTTTTATAATATATTGATAATTTTTGGAATAATATAAAGTCAAACTTCGAAATATGTAAGCACTGAAAAGTGTGTTCACGGCTTTCAGAGTGTATAGAATAATATATGTTTCTGATCTACATTTTTGTTATTTATGCTTCCTGTTTGCCCTTTTTAAAATTTTTACCTGATTATTTAGAGACTGAGAAAGTTAAAATTTTTTGTTATTAATATGCTGTCTATTTTATGTTACATTTCCTGAAATATTTGTTTTATACATTCAGATTTTATATAATCAGATGAATAAATATTGTCTTCTTTGTGAATTTTGCAATGTATTATTAATAAGGTTGTCACTTGACTCATTTAAAGTTTTTGCTTCAATTTCCCCGTTGGTTAATATTAATATGTCAATTTTTCTATTTTTAATTGCATTTACTTGTTATATAATTGCTCACTCTTACTTCCAACTCTTGTGAGTCACTTGCTTTAATTTTCTCCCCTAAACACAGGATACAGTTGGTTTTACTTTCAAATTTAATCTGTTTGTTTTAATAGACTAATTAATCCCTTTTATACTAATTGGTATGACAGATAAGTTTTCTTGATCTTGATTCTGTAACCTTTGGATTTTTTTTTTATAAAAGTGAGAGAATAGATAAAACCAGTACATTTCAGTCATATCTTTATTAAACTGCAAGATCCAGAGGTGTTGCTTTTCTATTTTATCTTCTGCCTTCTTACTTATCTTTCATGCCCTTATTCCTTAATTTAATGCAGGAGAAAATTAGCTATGGATATTTATAAGTGTTTTCTTTCTTCCTTGTTTCTGTATTTTACCTACTTATTCATATATTTAAGATTAAAAAGGGAACTCTTATTTTATTCCTCCATTTCAACTCAGAAATCTAAACCCATAAATTTTAATGGATGCTTGACAAATCATAATATAGATGTTTTGAATTTAGTTAAAATATACCCAATATGTAGCTTGTTCTTATTTTGTCAATATTAGAGGCAATTCTGAGTGGAATAACTTTACGCTTATGCTTTGGTGCAATTGGGAAAATATTTCTGTAAAATGTAGACCTATAAGTATAATTTTGGGACCAGAGTATATTTACACCAACATATACTCCAAGAATATATGGGGAAGGTTGTTTTGCCATAGTCTATTCAGTATTATTAATATTTTAAATCAGATTTTACCACTTTGATGAGTATATTTTATTTCTATCCCTATTTCCCTTATTATATGTGAGTTTGTATTAGTTATGTCATCTGTTTTTATTTTTTTCTGAGAATTTTTCTTTTCTTATTAATTTGTGGAGACATTTTATATACGCTGGCTTTGCCTTTTCTTTTATATATTGTGCAAATAGTTTCTCCTTGTCCATCTTGTGGATTTTATCTTTTTGTAGGGGTTCTTAACATACTATTTTAGTTGGTATGTAATTAAGCTTATAAAAATATTTTTCTTTATGGTGTTTTCACTAATGTAATTATTGTCATGAGCTATGAGGTATCCAGGTGGTCACTTAGGATAATGAGCCAAACTAAAAGCAACAAATCTTTACTCACTTACTGCAATAGTATATAAGCAAGAGCCAAAAAGAGAAGAGTTCTGGCTCCCTCAGTGTTCTGTTTCTCCCCATGGAATGGCTCCAGGTGAGGGTAAGTCAGAAAACTAGCAGTACAGGTGGAAGAAATTGTCTCATTGTAATGGGAACCCTGAACTTAGGCTCCTGACATTTTACAGACCTTGAGTCCTAGGGGAAGAAGGGGAGAATGGCTAGAAAAGTACTGAGTCATGATAGAAGGTACAGAGACTTCTCATCTACCTGCTACCCCTACATAGCTTCCCCTATTATCTACATCCCCCAACAGAGTGGTGCATTTGTTACAATTGATGAACCTACATTGACACATCATTATCACCCAGTCAATAGTTTGTATTAGGATTCATTCTTGGTGCTGTGTATTCTATAGGTGCAATAGTCTGAATGTTTGTGTCTTCCTCAAATTTATATGTCAAAACCTAATCTCCAGTGTGATAGTATTAACAGGTGGGGCTTTCAGAGCTTAATAATTATTGGGATTACTGCTCTTATAAAAGAGATTGAAGGGAGCTCATTTGACCCTCTACCATGTGAGGATGCAGTGAGAAGGTACCATCTATGAAGCAGGAAACCATCTCTCACCAGGTACCAGATCTGCTCATGCTTTGATCTTGGACTTCCCAGCCACTACAACTGTAAGATGTAAATTTCTGTAATTTGTAAGCCACCCAAATTTAGATATTTTGTGGTAGCAGCCCAAATGGAGCAGAACAATGGGTTTGGACAAATGTATAAGGACATATACACACCATAATAGTATCATGCAGAGTAGTTTCACTGCCCTAAACATCCTCTGTGCCATTCCTCTTCATCCTCCCTTGCCTAGTTATTATTTTTTATTATGAGTTACATATAGTATGGAGGAAGACAGCAGGCATATTGTTATGTCTTCAGTGATTAGGGTCTCCAAATGACTTTGTCCTGCCCTATATGTGCAATTATGTAAAAATAATAAGGATGTTTCTAACCACTTATTATTAGACGTTGACTGCTGGAATACACTCTTCTTCAGTGCAGCTGGGAGAAGTCTATCTCTCTCCACTTTTACAAGAAAGACATATGAAGTGAAAGTCTAAGCAAGAATTAGCCTCAGTTGAGCCAAAAGAGTCACTGTCTGCCTAATAGCCAAGAAACACATACGGTATTCTTAATGATTTCAGATCAGGTTCCCTGGAGAATTTAAAGTGATGACTAGAATTGTTTGAGGGAACCATTACCCAAAGACAAGAATACAAAGATAAAGAATAGTTCATAAGAACACATTAATTTTAGATGAAGTCAAGTGATTGAAGCAGTGATTCCTATTAAGAAAATGTTTAGTTTTAAAACAGAAGACAATCTTGAATGAATTGTAATGTAAATTATTATGATTTCATACCACAGTGGAACAATCAGAAAACTACAAAATGAATAGAGTTTTGGAAAATGGAAAACATGGTTTTACTAGTCTGTTTTCATAGTGCTGATAAAGACATACCTAAGACTGGGTAATTTATAAAGAAAAAGAGGTTTAATGGACTCACCGTTTCACGTGGCTGGGGAGTTCTCACAATCATGGCAGAAGGTGAAAGGCATGTCTTACATGGTGGCAGACAAGAGACAGTAAGAACCAAGTGAAAGGGTTTTTTCCCTTATAAAACCATCAGATCTCATGAGACTTATTCACTACTATCAAAACAATTTGGGGGAACCATCCCCATGATTCAATTGTCTCCCACTGTTTTTCTCCCACAACATGTGAGAATTATGGGAGCTAAAATTCAAGATGAGATTTGGGTGGGGACACAGCCAAACCATATCTTTCTGCCCCTGGCCCCTCCCAAATCTCGTGTCTTCACATTTCAAAACCAATCATGCCTTCCTAACAGTCCCCCAAAATCTTAATTAATTTCAGCATTAACTCAAAAGTCAAGTCCCATCTGAGGCAAGGCAAGTGCCTTCTGCCTATGAGCCTGTAAAATCAAAAACAAATTAGTTACTTGCAAGATACAATGAGGGTACAAGTATTGGGTAAGTACAGCCATTCCAAATGAGAGAAATTGGCCAAAACAAAGAGGATACAGGCCCCATGAATGTCTGAAATCCTGGGGGGCGGTCAAATATTAAAGCTTCAAAATGATCTCCTTTGACTTCATGTGTCACATCTAGGTCACACTGATGCAACAGGTGGGTCTCCATGGTCTTGGGAAGCTCTGCCTCTGTGGCTTTGAAGTATAGCCTCCCTGCTAGCTTCTTTCACAGGCTGGTGTTGAGCGTTTGCAGCTTTTCCAGCATGGTGCAATCAGTTGGTGAATCTACCATTTTCTGGAGTTTGTGGGATGATGGTCTTCTTCTCACAGCTTCACTAGGCTGTACTCTAGTAGGGACTCTCTGTGGAGGCTTCAACCCCACATTTCTCTTTCACATTGCCCTAGCAGAGGTTCTCCATGAGGACCCTGCCCCTGCAGCAAACTCCTGCCTGAACATCCAGGCATTTCCATACATCCTCTGAAATCTAGGCAGAGGTTCCCAAACTTTAATTCTTGACTTTCATGCACCTGCAGGTTCAACATTATGTGGAAGCTGCCAAGGCTTAGGGCTTGCATCCTCTGAACTCACAGCCTCAGCTGTACCTCAGCCCATTTTAGCCGTGACTAGAGTGGCCGGAATGCAGGGCACCAAGTCCCTAGGCTGCACACAGCAGGGGGGCCCTGGGCCCCAGCTATGAAACCATGTTTTTCCTCCTAGGCTTCTAGGCCTGTGATGGGAGGGGCTGCCATTAAGACTTCTGACATGTCCTGGAGACATTTTCCCCATTGTCTTAGCAAATTAACATTTGGCTCCTCGTCCTTACTTATACAAATTTCTGCAGCAGGCTTGAATTTCTCTTCTGCAAATGGGTTTTTATTTTCTGTTGCGTTGTTGGTTGGGCTGCAAATTTTCTAAACTGTTATGGTCTGTTTCCCTTTTAAAACTGAATGCTTTTTAACAGAACCCAAGTCACCTTTCAGTGCTTTGCTACTTAGAAATTTCTTCCACTAGATACCCTACATCATCTCTCTGAAGTTCAAAGTTTCACAAATCTCTAGGGCAGAGGCAAAATGCCACCAATTTCTTTGCTAAAACATAGAAAGAGTCACCTTTGTTCCAATTCCCAACAAGTTTCTCATCTCCATCTGAGACTACCTCACCCTGGATTTCAATGTCCGTATCATTAACAGCATTTTATTTAAAGCCATTCAACAAGTCTGTAGGAAGTTCCAAACTTTTCCACATTCTGTTCTGTCTTCTTCTGACCCTCTAAACTGTTCCAATCATTGTCTGTTACAGTTCCAAAGCCGTTTTCACATTTTCTGGTATAATTACAAGAGTGCCCCCACTCTACTGGTACCAATTTACTGTATTAGTCCATTTTCCCACTGCTGATAAAGACATACCTGAACCTGGGTAATTCATAAAGAAAAAGAGGTTTAGTGGACTTGCAGTTTCACGTTGCTGGTGAGGCCTCACAGTCATGGCAGAAGGTGAAAGACCGGTCTTACATGGCAGACAAGAGAGAATAAGAACCAAGTGAAAGGGGTTTTCTCTTATAAAACCATCAGATCTTGTGAAACTTATTCACTACCGTGAGAAAGCCCTCATGATTCAATTATCTCCCACTGGGTCCCTCCCACAACACCTGGGAGTTATGGGAGCTACAATTCAAGATGAGATTTGGGTGGGGACGCAGCTAAACTATATCAATGGTGTTTAAGTTTAAAATTTCAATAAAGAAACTCAAAACTGATGTAACTAAATTATTTTTCTGGAAGACCAAATGGAAGTCAGTGCAAAAATAATAGAAAACATGGATGAAAAAAATGAGACATGGCAATGATCCAGGGCTTCCTAAAAAGAGAGAAAGAGAGTTGAGCCAGAAGAAATGACCAAACAATAGAAGAAAACTTGAATAACAGAAAGATTTAAATTCTTAAGTAGAAAAGGCTCACTGAGTTCAGAATAGGATTAATTTAGAAATATATACCTAGGGAATTTTCTGAATGACAGAAGTAGAAAAAACTTTATAAGCCTACAGATGGAAGAGAATGAAAACAGCATCAAGCTTCTCATGTAGGCTAAGAAAACAAAGTTTTAGAGAAAAGAAGTTTGATCCAAGAATTATATTCCCAGCAATTTTCAATTCTTATATAGACAAAAGGCAGAGATTTAGGGACATGCCAGAAAGCTAAAATTACATCCCTTTAATTTAAGTAATTGAGAGAGTTGAACACAAGAGAAATTATATCAGAACAAACATTTGTGTAAAACAGAGTAAGAAGTAGAGACAAATCCCATGAGACTGCTCTCATTGTTTTTGAGGAGCTCCTACTCCCACCCTTTCTTGCTTTGCTTCTTGTTGGTGGGCTAGCTGATTTGTATTTTTCTTTTAGTATAAACATGACTGTTTTCTGTTTTTTGTTTGCTTGTGAAGACTTTATGTCAACTTTCTTGGAACATCCCTGATGGTTGCTGGAATAGCAGGTTCCTTCTGTGGTGGTCCATAATGCTTCCAGCATATTGGTAGACTGCTGGAATGATGTGGTAGGTAAGAGGTGTCATTCTGTTCAGTACTCTGAGATATTTCCTTTCTGGAGTATCCATCTGTATATTTCTATTTCTTATTTCCGATTATTGCTCAATCTCCAGTGCTCTTGTTTACCTTTGGGTTTCAGAGAACATATATCCACTTTAAATCAAACAGTTTAATGCAGCATTATATAGGCTTTATCTTAGGCACTATGGCGGGTAGATAGCTTACTTAATTAAAAGGAAAATCTTATACAATATAAGGTCTGTTCTGTTTGAATATTTCCACAGAACGATGTAAAACTCAACAGTTTAGACAATGGCCTGAAACTGGGTAAAAACCAGGCACTCCCAGATAAGCAGGAATATAAAATACAGGGTGGCCGTAATCCACAGGGCACCACATAATTAGCGGACTGCTCAGCTTCTCTGGATTGAAGTTCTGTTAGTGTTGAAGGATATTAAGAACCTGATGTTCTCTGAAATTTAAGACAAATTTTAATGCACTTACTGTACTATAGTAATTTTGACTTTGCCATCAGTGACTGCTTTGGGGTGAAGCTGAAGGCCATGGACTACCTCAAAGCTATAGCAGTGCCCTAGGGGCCACTTGTAAAGATAATTGAATACCTCACACTTTTCTCACTTACATGAAATTTTTCTACATAAATTATGTTTACAAGAACAACTCCCATGTGATCCCTTGCACTCCAAGACCTCATTGTGTAATGCTGCTGGTCCCTCGGTAGTGCTCACCAAGTCATTTCCTCTTCTATTCTCTAACCTTTCCCCATTCCATCATCATGGACCTCCAGCTGACTGTGTGTGAGGCCTAGGTCAGTGACACACACATGGCCATGTGGCAGTTTGATATGATAGGGGATGGACCTACACCTCTTTTTCTCAGGGGTTGTCTAGGTCTAGGATTTCAGCTTCTGGAGTCCATACAGTTTTGGCAGCTACATTAGCTTTACTGGCTATTTTTTAAATGATATGAAATGAATGTTGTTATGTGAGGAAAAGATTAGGAAAAAAAAAATGAAAAGTGATTAGGATGAATTCTAACACAAAAAAACTCCAAGATATGTGAATTCAACCTCAAATGCTATAATGGGAAGGATAGTGGATTGACATTCATGCTAACAAGTTCTGCTTTGGAAACGTTTGGTGGAGTATATGAAAAGAGAAAATTATTTCCTGGTGGACATGCTGTATTAAGTCACCAGCCAAGCCTTCAGCTGTGTGTATTTATAATGTGGGTGTTGAGCAATTAGCTCAGGAATGTTGGGCAGTAATTGTTGAGACAAACTTGGCCAAAAGGAAAGGTATTAATCATTTACAGAAAAAAGTTTTATTTTTCCATCTGGGTCAATGGGGTTAAAATTTTTAAAGGAAGAAAGATAACTGTTACCAGAATATTAAAAGGAGGATAGAATAACAAATGTGATATGTGGAAGAATGGAGACGACCAAAAAGGTTTCCTTACTAAGGGAAAACAAAGTTGCATATAAATAAAATGTTGGTCAGCTGGGGGAAGAGAAGAATTAGCAATGAGTAACAAATTACGCAAAATGAATCTAAAAAAAGAATTATAACTCACCAATAGAATATGAAAAGCTTCTCAGTCTCAGATACGATTAGGAAGATGCAAATAAAGCCACAATAAAATGTTAGCTTAAAACTACCAGGTTAGCAGAAATTATTTTTACATTTTATTATATTTAGTGTTAATAAAGTTATGGAGAAACAAATATATCGATACACAGTTGATGGAACATTAAGATAATCTAATTTTTGGAGAAAAATTTGACAATATCTATTAAAATTAAATTTTATATGCTTTGATAATTTCACCTTCAGAAATTTAACCTTAATACAAAAATGAACTTGTATGAATTTAAATTTGCGTTGTCTATAAGTACAAAAAATTGAAACAATTCAAATGTCTGTTAGAAAAGATGATATTCTAATGATGTGAAAGTAAAAGATGGAAATTGAGATAGGATGTTATTCATCTAGTAATTGATGGAAAGACTAATAGAACATAACGGAGAGTCCAGAAAACCTATGTTTATGTGAAAGTATAATTTGTTTAGAAAAATTTCATGTAAGTGAGAAAAGTGTGAGGTATTCAATTAGTCATAGAAAGACCATTGAGTGTCAACTTGCAATAAAATAGGTAAAGTTACTACATTTCATTGATTCTAACACCACTTCTTTTCATATTTTAACATTTCTGAAATGTCTATCTCTTACAGTTAGTGGAGAGTCGTAGTTTAATTGGAAGCATTTTCTTTCCTTTCTTAGAAGTATAGAAATTAAAATAATACTCTTAGTGTCCTATATTTAAGAACATATGGTAGATCCCTACTTAACACAATGGAGAAAAATTAATTACACACACGTGCACACACACACACACACGTACGTGCATAACAGATGTAAGCAAAGGTGAAAACAAAAATAATTTTAATTTGTAACTGAGAAGTTTGTCTCTAGGCCACAATTCTATATCTTATCTTTCAAACCTGATCATAGAAATTACAAAGGCTTTACCTGGCCATGCTAATGGAAAGAAAGCTGCCCTACACAGTTCAAGCTTATGTATAATTAGTGCATTGCTGTCTCTGAAGGGAGTTGCATTGGAGGACTCAGCCTCCCAGCACCTCCCCCAACCCAGTGACCATGCTCATAGGTATTCCTGCATTCCAAGCTTAAGTGCCTCCATTCAGAGGCCTTCTTATTGGAAGATGAGGGAGGGTGTCTGTTCAGATCCTTTTCAGGTGCCTCCATTGAGACCTATTTTTTGGAAGGGGGATAAGTGTCCTTGAATGAGTGTCCTCCTAAGATACAAACCTGTACTGCACATTGCTGCACTGAATACTGCAAGCAGTTATAACACAACGCTAAGTTTGTGTGTATCTAAACATAGAAAAGGGGTAGTAAAAATACAATATTATAATCTTATGAGACCACTGTAGTGTACATGGGCTGTCATTGATAGGACTGTCATTCTGTAGCACACAACTGGATATCTCAAATACAGTAAATAATTTAATTTTCTCATTTTTCTCAGAATCCATGCTTTAATATTTCCATAAGCAATTGCTTTGTCTAATCAAGAATTAATTCAGCAGGGTATACATTGTGAGCAGATTGGGGTGGTTCATCTGAGTGTGCTAAGAGAATCCATCCAGCATTCTATTCAGGGATACTCTAGTAGCTGTGAAATTAAAAATGTTTGCTCAGTTGCCTCTAGGAAGGTCGACCTCCTGCCAGACCTCTGAGTCATGAGTTCTCTTGTGGGCCACAGCAAGTAGTGGCATTGGATACTGCCATCCGCTGGCATTGACTGCCCCATTTTCTCTGGCATGGAAGCTTCAGACATGTTTGGGAGCCCTGTGATCTTCAAGGACTAAACAGGGTTCACTCAAAATGCAAGTTGGGCTGCCCCTGAGCAGAATAGGGAGAGAAAGGTACTGTCAGATTGTGCTTGGCCAGCTATTTCTCAAGGATGTTAGAAAAAATACTTTCAATATAATTTTTGGAAGATAACATCATTCACTTCTATAAAACAAGATAAATAAGACTAATTTCTAATTTGACAAATTGCTCTCCACAGAATTTTTCATTATTTGAATTATTTTATTTATTTAAAAAAATCTCATTTCAAGGACTAGAACTGGAATGGCACATAAAGAGGTAGCCTGGAGTGTCTTTTACTAGAGTAAATGTTTTTTCAGTACTAGATTTAATTAATTACATTAGTCTAATAAGTTCAATTTCCTATCTACTGACTTTGATGTTCAGAATTATACTGAAGTTATCTGTACAAAGACTGGTGATTAGTACAAGAAATTGACTTTATAATGGTTCAAATCTTTTGAAATGCTAAATTGTGAGTTTCCCTAGAGGTATAGGTTAACTACATAATTGGTATTCTGAAATGCCAATTGCTTTTCCCCAAAAAATTATCAAAATGAACATACACATGATCTCTGTCTATCCCATCTATAACTGCTTTCTCTCTGACTTATTCAGGTTCCTAATGGAGAAGAAAATGCAGCCATGAATATTGGCTCCTTTCTGGCTTGGTCTAAGGGCATAATTTGTCCACATTGGACTCTCCACAGTTTATGAGTTCCAAGTCAGTGCTCAACATCCCTTGCCCCTCAATTTTCAGTTGAACTGAATGAAATGAAAAATAACTTCTCATAAAAAAGATGGGGAGTGACTGAGGACTCTCTCAGATATTTTGACAAGAATTCATTCCTTAAATAGAGAACTACAGTATTCAAATTTTTTATTCAGTATCATTGAGTAACGCAAATGGTTGAAAAATAGTCACAGAGAAGATAGTAAAAGTAATTACCTTATTACAGAGAAAACATATACGATGTAAGAGTAAAATTATCTTTAAAATATTTGGAGAATATATATAATATGAACTTTTTTAAAAAGAAGGAAACACTTTTATTCATCCCCCACACTCAGAGAGACATACAGAAAATCATATTCAATTCTTTCCTTGGGAGGATCACTTCTGGTTCCTATGTGTTCTTGTATTATTGCCTCATGCCCATAAAAATACAGATATTCTCTTTTATTTGGTGATTTTGGAGAAAATCACATTTTTCTAGCATAGCCTCAAATCATGGCTCTGCTTTTTCTCTGATGTTCAGATTACTGATATATATGGTTTGGCTGTATCCCCACCCAAATCTCATCATGAATTGTAACTCCCACAATTCCCATGTGTCATGGGAGGAACCACATGGGAGACAATTGAATTATGGGAGCAGGTCTTTCCTGTGGTGTTCTCGTGATAGTGTATGAGTCTCACAGGATCTGAGGGTTTTAGAAGTGGGGGTTTCCCTTCACAAGCTCTTTTTTTGCCTGCCACCATCCATGTAAGATGT